>NW_010225200.1:1992-4492 GCF_000690775.1 Eurypyga helias | reverse complement strand
TCCCCCTCCCGCCGCAGCCCTTTGGATCACCCTTCTCCTCCCCAGGACTTTTCCATCCTCCGAGCCACCCCGAAACCTTCCCCAGCATCCCCCCTCCCACTCCTGCAATGGAGATCTCACCCCCAAGGCACAACCATGGGCACGGGGTGTTTGCCGCGATGCTGCCGGCACAACGGTGCCGCTGCTCTGGTCTGGGCACCTCGGTGGCTTTTCCCGAAATTCGATGGATGTAAAGGCTCCGGAGACGCCACTTCAGAAACATCCGTCTTTATTAGCAGCTGTTTAACACCTCCCCGAGGGACCATAACGAAGGGAAGCAACTTAATCACCGTCATGCAGCAAAGTGCGGGCGAGCACGTCTCTCCTGGCTGCCCCGCCAAGGCGGTGGCGGTTCCCACCACCCGGGGTGTCCTCAGCTGCTCCCACCGGGTGACAGTGCCCACCCAGCCCTGTGACGATGGCCCTCTGGTGCTCTCACGATGGCCCCATGTGACAGCATCCCTCCTGGTCCTGAAATCTCATCCCTAACGGTCCCTCCAGGTTCTCCTGGTCCCTCCTGGCCCTGCAATGACATCCCTCCTGGTGCTCCAGGGATGTCCCTCCTGGTCCCTCCTGGCCCTGAGGTGATGTCCCTCCTAGTCCTTCCAGACCCTCAGTCCCTTCTGGTCTCTCCTGCCCCACGCAGCAACATCCCTCCTGGTCTTGTAACCACATCCCTCCTGGTCCCTCCTGGTCCTGTCACGATGTTCCTCATGGTTGTCCTGCCGTGTCCCTCCTGGTCCCACACAACGATGCCTCTCCTGTCCCTGAGAAATCATCCTGCCCTGGTCCCTCCTGGCCAGCTGATGATGGTCCTTCCTGGTCTTTTCTGATCCCCCCTGGCCTTGTGCAACAACACCCCTCCTGGTCCTACAACCATGTCCCTCCTGGCCCCATGATGATGACATCCCTCAGCCCCAGAGTGACATCCCTCCTGGCCCCGTGCTGCTCCCAGGCGGGGGATGCTCCAGGCAAACCCTCTCCCCCACAGCCCATCTCCAGAGCCACCACTGAAGATTCCCAGGAAGGAAGGCCGGGTCCTGCTGCTTCTCCCAGGGGATTTGGGGTGTGGGGCTGGGGCATTGCAAAGTGAAGGGGTTTGGGTCTGTTAGGGAGAGGCCATGGGGACATGGCTCCCCAGACCACCTACCCCAGGAATGGGGACACAGAGGACAGCTTGTCACCAGGGACAGTGGCACCCCCTGAGCACCCACCATGGACCCACACCGTGGGGTAACGCAGGGGCGCGGATCTGGCCCCACCAGCTGCCAAACCCCTACACCTCTTAACGTGGCTCCATCCCAGCTCCAGGAGGGTTCGCTCCCATCCCGCAGCACCGGTCCTGTCCCCACGCAGGACCGCAGTGACTGTCCCCCACCCTCCGGCCACTGCCCATCCCACCTGGCCAGGTCCTGCACGAGGGGCTGGGAAGCTGGGGGCAGCTGGAGCGGGCTGTTTTCCTTCCCCATCTCCTCTATATTTGGGTCCGGTTCCGAACAGAAAGCACTGCTTCCAAATGACTCGTGGTTGCCAAAACGATCAAAATAACATTTTCTGGCAAAGATTTTGCTTTGTTTTTTAAAAATGCTGCTTAGAAATTGCTCAGCACTGTTGGTCCCTCCCCTGCCACTGCCAGATCCCTGGAGATTTTGGAGCTGATCCCGTCTGGCTCCAAAATTCCCCTTTATTTCTGGGCAAAATTTAGCAGCACCATCCCCACCCGAGAGCCAGTGTTGGACCCTGGTGAGTTTTGGGAGGGATGGAAACAAGTCTGGGCTGCTGGTGGCTCTTCTTGGCTCCCTGGGCTAGGAAAAACCTGTTCCAGGAAGGTTGCGTAGGAGGGCGGGAAAGAGCAGGAGAAGCTGGATCCATCCTCCCCGGAGCTTCTGCCATGATGCCAAGATGGGTATGGCTGTAATGGCACGGTGGAGGGAGCGTGGTACCACCGATAAAAGTCCGTCCTTCCCTCTGTGGGCACTGAACTGCCCTGCCTGTATATGGGGAGATGGTGGTTGTGGTCATGGGGAGATGGTGGTTGTCATGGGGGATGGTGGTTGTTACCATGGGGAGATGGTGGTTGTGAGCATGGAGTTGTACCAGGTGCTTGAATCTGCAACCAGCTGATCTGCCCATGGCAGGGGGGTTGGAACTAGGCGATCTTCAAGGTCCCTTCCAACCCAAACTGTTCTGTGATTCTGTGATCTGTCCCTGAGAGGGCAGGATCATGTCCCCATCTCTTGTTTTGCAGCCTCCATAGGCAACACAGTGTGGAAATGGGCCAAAAAGGGGAATAAATTGAGGTGCAGCAAAGAGAAGCTGCTTGCCCACAGTCCCTTTGCCAGAGGATGCAGGTGTCCCCCAGACTGAGCCCCGTGCTCCCCATTAGTCCTCCCCAGGGCACACCCAGCCCTTCCTTCCTCCCCCATCCGTCACCTCTGTCACCTACCACCCTTCTTTCATC
>NW_010225200.1:1443-1703 GCF_000690775.1 Eurypyga helias | reverse complement strand
CCCCCCCCCCCCATCACCCCCAGCCCTTCCTTCCTCCCCCATCCGTCACCTCTGTCACCCACAACCCTTCTTTCATCCCTCATCTCCCACCTCCATCACCCCCAGCCCTGCCTTCCTCTCCCAACCCCTATCATCCTCCTCTCTATCCCTGCCTTCATCCCCTGGCCCTCACCCCCTTCGCCCCCAGCCCTGCTTTCATCCCTCCCTCCCCAGCATCCCTGTGCTGGCTGCCGCTGCTGTCACACGACACCACCTCCCTG
>NW_010225200.1:360-1072 GCF_000690775.1 Eurypyga helias | reverse complement strand
CCAGCATCCCTGTGCTGGCTGCTGCTGCTGCCACCAGCTCCCGCATCCCTGCGAGGCGAGGGAGATGGAGAGGAGCGCAGGGAACTGGCGCTGAAGATCAAGAGCAAAATGATCAAAGGAGGGATGTGGGTGAGCGCTGGCAACCCCGTCACCCTGGAGACGGGAAGCAAATATTTGGGCTAATAGCGCTCTCGGGGAGCGGGGCCGGGCGCTTCCCATTGTCAGGTGACAATAACGATGGGCAGCCACCCCGCTGATCCGCTGCGGGCCCGGATTCATTAAGCATCGCCGGCACGGAGGGAATTTGGGGTATCGGCAGGTTCGTTAAGGGATTTGGCCATCAGCCAGTGCCGGGTTCTTGGCTGGAGGGATGCTCAGCCATAGGGATGTTCAGCCGGAGGGATGCTCAGCCATAGGGATGTTCAGCCGGAGGGATGTCCCGGGGTCTTGGCGGGAGGTATGCTCAGCCATAGGGATGTTCAGCCGGAGGGATGCCCAGCCATAGGGATGTTCAGCCGGAGGGATGCTCAGCCATAGGGATGCTTGGCCAGAGGGGTGCTGGAGATGGCCGGGAGGACGATGAGGCCACAGGGATGATGCTCCATGGGAGCTAGATCATCTCTGTGATCCCCCCACCACAGGGGAGGCCAGCAGCACCGGGGGTGCCACCAGCACGGATCTGTCACCTTCTGCAGTGCACCATGTCTGTCAC
>NW_010225200.1:0-236 GCF_000690775.1 Eurypyga helias | reverse complement strand
TTGTCCTGCCAATCCGGGAGGGAAACTGAGGCACGGAGATCTCAGCCAGACAGCAAGGAGCTGGGAAGGCTCTGCAGGAGCTGCTCCAGCTGTATCCAGCAGCCCAGGGCCCAGCACCCCCTCAGTGCAGCTGCCCCTCACCTCAAAACCCCCCAACCAGTCTGGAAGGATGTGTCCCTCATCCTCCATCTTCTCCCTATGGATGCTGGGTGGGGATGGGGCTGGAGCAGCCCCAG
>NW_010225199.1:0-1970 GCF_000690775.1 Eurypyga helias | reverse complement strand
CATTCTATGATTCTATGATTTAGTTAGTAAATATCACCCCAGATGTCTGCTTTGTGTAATAATGGTCCCACAACCTTTATTGTGACCAGGTGTGGACAAAAAAAAATTGTCTAGTGCCCCCCGAAGAGTCACATTAGTGATGGAAATATTTCTGGAATACAAAGAATTTGAATTCAAGTGTATTTTCCATATGTATAGGATGGAAAGATTTACTTCCTTTTGGGTGTAATTAATTCTATTTCCATTTAGTGTGTGGAGACAAAAATCCATTTATGCAAGGGAAGATTTGATCCAGGATCTCAGTTTTCCATCTGGAACATGATAAAAGTCAATCAAGTATTTCCTGCACATTAGAGTATCTTGTATTAAATTTGCTTCTTAATGATAACTAAGCTGATAACCCATTTGGCTCCTCTAGCAAGTGGAGATCAGCACCCATCACAATTATCAGTGGCAATTGCATTGTAGCTGCTGTACCTTTAGTATTTTTGTTTTCATCATCATAGATGATTCATCATAAATGATGGAAACATCTTAGATGATGAAAATGTGATTTTCAGCAGTAGTTTTGAATGACTGCTGCTCTTGTGAGTTTACAGGCTCAGATTTTAGCTTTTATTTTTCAGATGACCATTGCCTATCTTTGTCGTCACTGCTGGCAAGTTGTAATGGCTATGCAACTCCTGTTCTAGCATTATGGCCAAGAATTGCAAATGTGGCTTCTGATTTCAGTGTCACTCTGAAGTATTTGGGTCCAGCCAGAATGGCATGGGTCTTCCCAATGACATGGCTGGCAGATCCATACTGATGTTTGAATATCCTAGTGGGTCCAAAATTTTGCTATATGCCTAAGTTTAGGCAATTGAATTCTGCTCCAGCTGCTTTTGAAATTCTTGGACAAAAATCCCAGACAGGTTTTTTCTGAGCCCTCTTTCAGGAAAGTGAAGGAGAAAGTAAATAATTTGTCATGAATGGGATTCCCCTTGAATGACTCAAGGCTCATTCCTTTACTGAAAGGCACCTTTTCGGCCCCCGCAAAGCCCCAAACCCCAAGCTCTTTTCAGCATGTATAATTGCAATCCAATATGATCCAGATGTTAAATAATAAACTGGTATTAAAAGCTCAGTGGAAATATTTCATCAAAAGGTAGTGAAGATGGTCACAAATGTGTATTGTCCAAAGCTGCACTGCAAGTGCTGAAGCATTATTCAGTTTTTGACTGTAGCACACATTAACAAACCAAGCTAGTGTCTTTCTTCTATTATTTTAATGTTAATTTATTCATACAAAAGACCTTAGCAAGTCATCCACTTGTGATGTTCAAAGAGCTTGCCTACAGGAAAGACTGAATTCTTTGAAAAAGCGTGCAGGATCAGGAACACTGGTTAATATTTACTGGCTTACAGCAGCCAGCAGATGCTAAATAATAATCAGTTGCACAGCAACACGAAAGCCAGAATATTGCACAAAACTGCAATTAGTCCTTGAGACTGTTCATAACAGGTTCTGCCGAAGCAGATAAAGAAGACAGGGGATCAGAAACAAGTGCTCCTTCAAAATAAGGAGTTGACAGCAAAAGGAACAATTGTACCATGTGCCCTTTGAAATGGAGAGAACTTGTGTAAGAAGAGTTAAACTTATCTGTGGGACAAAGCATGCTCAGTAATGAGCTCCTATGAAGTGACAGTGGACAACAGCACAGGTGTTCAAGGACAATACCCTATGTTGGTGGCAGCGGGAACAGCGTATTTGAAAGGCAAGCCCAGCAAAGGCCACTCAGTTTCTGGGAGAAGTTCTTTTCATAACAAGAACTACTAATATCACTCCATCAAATAGTTTTGCTGACCTTCTATTAAAAAAAAAAAGAAAAAAATAAAGCCTTACAGCCTTTTTGTAAAAGCACAGAAACATGCTATGGCTTTGTACCTTGAATATCCCATCATCCCTAACAAGGCCAAGTGCAAGGTCC
>NW_010225198.1:36175-39888 GCF_000690775.1 Eurypyga helias | reverse complement strand
CGTGTGTGACACTGTGTGTGACACTAAGGCACTGTGTGCGTGTGTGACACTGCACTTGTGACGCTGTGTGTGACACTGTGCGCGTGTGTGACATTGTGTGTGACACTGTGTGCATGTGTGGCTGTGTGTGACTCCGTGCACGTGTGTGACACTGTGTGTGACACTGAGGCACTGTGTGCGGGTGTGACACTGCGCGTGTGACACTGTGTGTGACACCGTGCACGTGTGTGACACTGTGTGTGACACTGAGGCACTGTGTGCGGGTGTGACACTGCACGTGTGACGCTGTGGGTGACACCATGCGCGTGTGTGACATTGTGCCTGTGACACTGCGCGTATGGACTGCGTGTGACACTGTGTGCGAAGCACTGTGTCTATGTGTGACGCTGCCTGTGACACTGTGTGCATGACACACGTGTGTGACACGCTGTGCGACACTGTGTGCGGCACTCCCTGCGTGTGTGCAACACTGACGGTGTTTGACACCTTGGCGGGGGCAGGATGTGTGCGTCGGGGCTGGTGAAGGTGCGGGTGCGCGTGTCGGGGCGATGTGCCTCTGTGTGTGCGACACTGTGCTTGTGTGTGGGGGTGACACCTTGGGGGGGCGGTGAGTGTGTTGGGTTGTGTGTGTTAGGGGTACCTGCGTGTGTGACAGGCTGGGGGGACGTGTGTGTGTGCAGGAGCCCGGGTGTGTCTGTCCGTATTTATGAGCCCATGCAACATCTGTGTCCTCATGCGTGCATGACAGCCCCCCTCTCCCCCAACCCTGAAACTCTGTGGGTCAAACTGGGCCCAGCTGGGCAGCGCCAGGCAATGCTGGGAGCACGGTGAGAGCCGGCTGAGAGCTGGTGCCAGGACCCCTGCCCGCAGCCCCTCTGGGGTCCGCAGACCCCGTGCTCAGCCCTTCCCAGGCATTCTCCTCGCCTGACCCAGAGGCTGACACCCCACCTCCCCAGGTTTGGGGGCTTTGTGCTGTTTTAGCAACACAACACACAACTTCAGGGTGATTAAAATGTGGCTGGCACTGAGCCAGCCCTTGGAATAAAAGTGTCTTTCCCCGTCCCCAGGCACTGTCACTGGAGGTAAGGGCTGGCCAGCACATTCCTTGTGATGGCCCAAGGTGTCCCAAACCACCTCCAAAACCACCTCCAAGACTGCAATTCCCTTTTACAGCCCTGCAAGGATGTGGCAGGGAAGACAGAGAAGGTGGGGTGCAGGAAGAGAAATTTCACTCCTTTCAGCTTAATATCAACAACAACAACACCAACACAGCCAAAAAACCTGAAGCGTGGAGTAATCGAGCTGGGAGACAGCCTGGGAAGTGGCAAGCCATGGCCCCTCTCCAACGGCAGCTGGCAACCTGGCGCAGCGCTCGGCTGTGTTAGACACACAGCCCCAGGGAAGCGCCCACGGACATGCGGGAGACCCCCCTGCATGATGGGAAGGATGGGGCAGGGGGGAAGAACTCCAGCATCCCCTGCTCCACAGCCCTGGCCTGACCCCCGACCCTCTGGGGAGGCTGTGGGGCTTGGTGGCTGTGTGATCTGGATGCTCTGTTGTTCTTCCCCTTCCCTTCTCCTCCCCACCCTCTCCACCTGGGCTTATGCCCTTGCAGCATGGAAGACCCCTCCCTCTGTGGAGCAGGGATATCCCATTTTTCCCATGTCCCACGGGATGCCCTGAAGCCAAGGAGTTCCCATTGAAATTGTTTTGGACTAACAAACGTGTAGACAACGACATGAAATAGGTAGGGGGGCACCATGAGGGTGGCTCTGGGGTCAATGTCTTCCTGGGGAAGCTGGAGATAAGAGGTCCCATCCCTCATCCACCTTTTCCAGAGAAGGGTCTCCAGCCCTGGGCTTGTATTAGCGAGTGGTCATGTCTCCCTGGGCAGGGAAAGGACACTGCCAGCTCCCTCAGGTGCCAGGAGCAGGGTGTCCCAGGGTGCATGTCCCCTCCGCGGCGCCACAGAGCCCCCGGGGCAGTCAGCAATGCTGCAGGATTGTGCCAGCCCTGGCACTGGATCTGACCCCTGGCAGCTGGAAGAAGACTCGTCTGGAGGGGACAGGGGTGCCACCAATGCTGTGCTTCACTGCGGGCCTTCACCCGTGGGGATCAGCGGCGAGGAGAGGGAAGGTTTGCAAAAGGCTCTTTGCAAATTTACTGCCTGCTGTCATACAGCGCCCGACTCCCTGGGGCTGCTTTGGGAGCGGCAGCCCCCCCAAATATCCAGCCATGGATCAAGGAGGGGCTGTAAAGCAGGATCATTCCTACCAGCTGCCAGGCCAACGGGGGAGTGGAAAGACTTGGTGCAATCAAACAACTTTACAAACCAAGATAAATTAATAAAAGAAGTAAGTACTTCTGAGCAAGCTGTTCCAGTTTGTCTGGGAGGAAGTGATGCCAGCCCGGCCTCTGGCCCTATATTTAGTAAAAATCTAAACCAGACATTGATAATATTATTAAAGACAGGAAGGAGTAAAAGAAGACGTAGCCTTGCTGGGATGACTGATCTATTTGCGCGAGACGGCGGGAGGAGTGCTGTGAGAAAGGTGTCTCGGGTCAGGAGAGCCTCTGCGGGCCCTTCCCCTCGACCAGCAGCAGGAGACGTCTGACACAGCAGGATCCAGCAGCCCTAACCCAGTTTAACAAGCGGTACGGGAGGGAGAGGTGGTTAATAAAACATTGGCTGCTTCTCCCAGTGATGTGGAGGTGGCACAGGAAGGAAAACTCCTCTGCTGCCTTTTGTAGCATCACCTGGAAGGGAGATGCTTGCCAAGGGACGGAGCATTGGCTGGGCAGCGCTCCGTTTCTCCCTGCGGAACGGGGAGGTGTTAGATAAGGACACCAGTGGCTCTGAAATGTGGTGTGACCTTGGGCGAGCGATGTCCCTCCTGGCCTTGCTCAGGGCAGGGACTGAGTTGTCCCCCATGCAACCCCCACAGCAGCAGGGCTCGACTGGATTCTCTTTGTGTCACAGTGATGGTGACAGCACAGTGTCCTCCGTTAGGGGAAAGCAGTCCCCAAAATACAGGAGCCCAGAGGGAAAGGTGGTGACATGACAGCCTTGTCGCTGCCTCTGCGCAGAGCCTGGGGGAGCATCAAATGTCCCCACGCTCCCTTCCTAGGAAACCATGGGGGGTGAGGGTTGGAGGTCTGGGACCCTTTGCTCAGTTACACCAAAAGACCAAGTGCCTGAACACCCCCCATAACAGCAACAACCCACCGTGCACAGGGGGCGAAAGTCCAACCAGCCTCGCTCCATCCAGGGCTGCCCCAAGGGCTGTGCCCACAGGTCCCCGCTCCTGCCGAGGGCATGTGAAAAACGTGCCGTGACAGGGAGCTGTCGCCAGCAGAAAGGGAAAACGACCCTTGCGGGAAGGGCATCATCTCCCCCCTTCATGTCCCTGCGAGAGTGGCTGGTGCACCCCAGCTCGGAGGGTGAGCAGGTCTGCCCCGCCACTGTCACCACCCAGCAGCACGAGGGGACACCGCCGTGCGGTTCCCAGCAACATGCCAGCGCGGTTGTGGGTGCCCTGCCATCCCAGGGATAACTCTCTGCAGCCTGGGATGCTTCTTAGCTGTTGTTGTCAAATCCTATCTAAAAATCATCGGACTAATTAGAAAACAAAAAATGACATTTTACGGGCTGTTAGTGCTGTAAGTGGACTAAGGCCTTATGGTATTTAAAGAATGCTGGGAAAACAACTGCG
>NW_010225198.1:0-36144 GCF_000690775.1 Eurypyga helias | reverse complement strand
GGAAAGAGTTACCGGGCTCAGGAAGAAGCTACATTTCAGAACATTTTTGTTTAACATACTCAGCCTTGGTGATGACAAATATTACTGCACATCATTACCCCAATTTTTGAGGGTGCTAATACCTCATCCATTGCAAATCATATCTGCCGTAGACTTGGCAGCTTGGATGCATTTTTATAGGTTCCCATTTTTTCTGATTTTCTTTTTCATTTTTGTCTTTGTGACTCTGAAGAAGTCAAGAGAAAGGTATCAGCGGTGGGGACGGGGGACTGCTGCCAGCCCCCAGCCCAGGCGCAGAGGAGTTGTGCATCATGAATCTCTCTGCTTAGGTCCTCCTACCAGGAGCTGGAGATGTCCAGGGCTGTTTTGGTCTCTAGATCTACCTCTGCTTGCTGGGCCTGGCAGCTAAGGAGACATCTCTGCGGACGGTGGAGTCGTCATGCAGACACTCAACCACCTCTCAAAGCAGAGACCCTTCCCAACATTATGCGTTGCGTGCTTTGACCACCAAGGATTGAAAAAGGGCTTGATTTGGTCCTACTCCTCCTCCTTGCTGCTGATCGCTATGCATGCCTGCATCCCTATTCAACAGGGATCCTACAGCTATGCCTTCAGATTCAGTGCAGCAAAGGTTGGGTGTCCCACTATTGATGGTTTCTATTGACCCCCCGGGATACCCTGACGTGTTATTGTACTGCACATCCCCAGTGACCTCCAATAGAGGACATCTCCAGTGACCCTTTGCTGCAAGAGTTTCACCTTGTCACGCATGAGAGACCTCATCTGTCCCTCAAAAGGCAGAGCTGGCTCAAGGCTTGTTGGCCAAAACGAGCGATGCTATTCCATGGCTGTCACCGAGATGAAGCTACTCGGCTTTGCCAAAGTCAGTCCTGAAGCTGATCCCCAGCAAGAAAGTTTGATGGGGAGCACACACCTGCCTCAGAGACATGTAGATGCAGCATGACTTTCTTTTTATTTACAGAGCATCAGATTGCACATTCCCCAAGAGCTCTGATTCATCCCTCCCAAACCCTAGAACAAATACTCCAAAATCAGTCTACAGCATGGGGACAGGCTTTGTTCAGCGCTTTGAAAGAGAGCAGGTAAAGTCATTACCCTCACTTTGCATAGCAAAAATGATATGCATAAAGCTGCATAGAACAACCCTGCAAAGCTCAAAGGAAACAAATGGGCGACTTGCACCATGAATTTCAATGGGACTTTGTGCCGCCAGGATAATAGCCAGGGAGACAGTGAAATATTGCACAGAGAGACACTGGGCAGTAAAACCAAGTTCGACTTGCTAATGCGGTGGAATATCCTGCAATATCGCATGGGGAGGAGATTGCAGAGCAATTGTGCGGGAGTCACGTGGAACAGCCTGAAATAACAGTGTGCTCAGGCACAGGACAGGAATAATTTGGGATGGTGGCCGGGGGATGTGTGTGTCTTTTGAACACAGGGAATTACCCTGCTCTCACTGGAGCTGCCCCCCTGGCCTTAAGAGCTATTCATCCAGCTTGTCTTGGAGGCAGCACCTGGTTTGCAGGGAGGTCTCCAGTCAATTTTTCACATGGGTTAGCTGCAGCCTTCGGAGCACCCGACCCGCTGGAGGCCAAGCAGTGGCTGTGGGCTGGAGAGCTGTAACCACATTTGTTATTATTATTCCCAGCCACTGCCTTCACACCGATCCCTGAGCACCACACACAGCCCTACCTCAGGTTCCCACGGTGCTGTGGTCCCAAGCAGGACAGACAAGGGAGCATTTGCAGGAGAAAAGCTGGCCCCAGTGAGCCCCTGGACAGGGCTGCAGCATCCATGGCAGCATCCCAGCTCCATGGGGATGGCGCCCCAAAGCGTCTCTACCACCTGTGAGCTCCCTGCTTCCCCTGTCATCCTCTGCAGGATACCCTGCATTCCTTGGGCTCAGAAAAGTCTCTAAATATTGTCTGAGGAAAACCATCCTCCCATTTGACACCCAGAGAAAACTCACCCGAGGCTGAAGTGGAGCGAATTAGCATCCTTTAAATTAAAGAGCTTTAAACAGCATCTTCTCCCCAAACTGCCACTATATCCATTTCAATAGTCATAGCAAACACTTTGCAAATAGACCCAGAGGAAGGGGAAGGAGGAGGGAGACAGCCAAGACAGAGAAGATGGGCGATGCTCCAGCGTGGCAGGGAGGGGGCCAGGAGATGCCTGTTTGCACTGGGAGCAGCCACTCTGTTACGGAGGCAAAGATGTTAAAGCAAGCAATTCCCTAAGGCACCCTCCTAAGATTTTATCGATTGCTGATGGTGAAAGCAGTCAATGAAAGGACACCTTTGAGTGAGCACTCATGTACGAAACAGTCTCGGAGGTTGTTCCCATGTAAAATAAGAGTGTGTCTTTCAAGGCTGTGTAACTTCAGAGCGGATAGAGCAGATGAGGGCTGCTAAATCCAGGCAGGGAAACCTTACCAGGACCCTCAAGCTGCATTTTCAAGATGTCCACAGCAAGGGCAAATGGCAATGCAATAGTCTAGGGCTGGCTACTGGGTCCTGTGCATGGCCACCTGGCTATTTAAGGGTTTTTTTGGGCCAAAGGGAGATGGGGAGAAAGGAGAGAACGGCTGAGAAGTGTAGGTGAAGTTACAAGACAGGATGAGTTAGGTCATAGCTGTGGCCATTTAAACTCTTTGGCTTTGAAAAGCAGGAAAAATCTAAGATGAGTGAAAGCAGTAGAAAAACTGGAAATCCAGATGGGAATCCAGCTATCCAATACACCTATTCTGGGATTAATGACACCATCTCAGCTTCCTCTGTTGTTTTAAGGCTGACCAGAGATCCAGGAGAACATGAGAATATTCAGGAAGAGATTTGGAAATGGGTTCAGGATGAGTCACGCGGTGCATCACCTTTTCCCCAGGATCCCGGGAGCAGAGACCTCCGAGTCCTTCATCTTCTTTATCTGACTCCAGGCAGGCTGAACGCAGCCTTGAAACAGGAGTGTTTGGAGCAACCCTCCTCCATCCACACCAACTCGAAGCGCCAGGACTCCGAAGGCAGCGCTGGAGTAATTTCCCTTTTATTGACACACTGTTCAAAATAGCACAGCACGCGGGGCCACTGACTCAGAGGTACCCAGGTAAGGAAGGAGCCACCGGGGAGGCTGCAAAAACCCACAATGAGACCCAGCCGTGCAGTGACTACAGCCATCCAAAATAGCATTTGTCTCCACTGAGACTCACAAGCCCCTTGGGAAGGGAAGGACCTGCCATTCAGCGATGCCATCAGATCCCAGGGGAATATTTTGCACAGAGAATGGGAGTTTGGAGGATTTTTGCAGCTTCCCCTCCCAATCTCAATTTACCTCGCTGAATTAAAAGCCGTGTGGGCTGGGAACGACGTTAAAAGGAAAAAAGGAGACAGAAAAACCACGCTGAGCGTATTGTTCTGGATAAATAAGACATAGGCGTGTTGCAGAAAGTAGCTAAACCCATCCCACAAATGGTCTTCTCCTGCCAGGAAGATGTGACAAAAATAATTACTTGGGCTATACATAATTATTGTGCTGCTTTGAGCAGCCGCCTGCCCTTGGCACAGTTAAAGGAGCCTTTGCCTGATATTAGTTAATGACATTAACCATTAGCCCATTAATGTCCTGACCTGCTAAACGGGCTGGGATGTAGTGAGTGATGTAGCCGAGCACCTGCCCCTGTGTCTGCCCACCCCAAGGCGGGAGTACCATGTGCCCATTGCAGGAGAAACACGCCCAGTTGCTGTTCCCAGTTGCCCCAGTGCCTGGAGATGGACAGACCCCAGTGCAATCCTGCATCACGATCTGCACTCAGGAGACGCTGGTTGCCACTGCCAGGGCCAGGTTGGCTCCGCAGATGCCAGCGGTGGTTTGTGGTCCTCAGGGGAGGTAAGACCAATGCGGGAAAACAGAGAATTGGTTTGATGATGGAAAAAGAAAGGAAAGAGGTAATGAAAGCCCAGGTGGAGGAAGCTCCAAATCCCTCCAGTTTTGGTCCAGCTGCTAGAAAGGGATCTGTTCCACGGGTCACTTGGGCAAACCTCCACGGGTTAAATTAAATATTCTTCATTTAATTCTCTCAAAGGACGAAATAAGGGTTTTACAACCAGCTGTCAAATGCTCTGCAGCTAAAATATCAACAAAGTATGACAGACACAAGACAGAAAAAGCCTCTGAGGTTTCCTTTTATTGACTGGGAACTCTGTTTCTTATCTTATTATCTTTCAAGCTAAACCGATATGAGCTGAACAATCAGGAAATTGAATAGCATCATTGGCAAAGACCATCCTCTCCCCACATAGCTGACAGCAATGAATACCTGAAGACCCATCGCTTCAGCAAGGTGGGATCTAACACAACAGAGCATTTGATCTCCTCCCTTACAATCCTTTTGGCTGGAGGTGATGGAGATCCAAACATCCCGCATCTCCAATAGGTTTATCTGACAAGAATCTAAGGTTTGGGTCACATGGAGCCGAGTCTCCGATTGATAATCGCATACTTGAAGATCACAGGCTATGAAAATTATTGCTGTGCTCTCTGGAATAAATTATGCAAAGCAATGCGTTATCTGGAAGCCTGCAACACGCACGCACACGCACGCACACACACTTCGGTGATCTATCACTCTCCATGCAGATGTTCTGCTGCAAAGACATTTTAATTAATACATTGAAAATACGTTTCCTGCCTTGTCTGAGCCGGAGATGAGTAGGGAAATGACGCCGAGTGGGGGAAAAGCCCCCACTGCAAAATCAACAATGAAGGGAAACTCAGTGACTTAAAACCAGTCAGAACTAAGTGATGTGTGAACTGGGGCCCAGTCATGCATTCAGCTGGTGTTGGTGGGACAGCGAGCAGCAGGGATTGAATATGCTCTCCCGAAGGCACTACAGGGCTGTAGCTGCAACTCCTCAATACTTACTAGCCCTATTCCTCCTCCCAAGGACATCTCTGCACCCACCCTCCATCCCTGCCATCCCCTCTGTCTCCACGGGCAGTGCCAGGAGAAGCCAGGTTAAGGCTCAGCGAGTCACCAGTCAAAGCACAAACCAAAATGAAAAAGCCCAATCGAGATACCATCCACACCAGCCACATCTGGGTATAAACACCTCCTTTGCAGTCAAGAGAAATAATTTGAGAAAACAATCTCCCGCCCTCAACACAAACTGAAAGGGTGGGACATTTGGCATAATTAGGGAAAGTATTTTTGCCTTTCGTGCTTTTCTCCTTTTCTACTTTATTTTTACTGACTCTCTTGCCTTGCCCATGAGGCTCTCCCACATGGACCAGCCAGGGACCATAGTGGCAGCAGTAAGTAAAAATGAGCAGTGATTGCCCAGCTGTCCTTGGTGCCCACCCCAAGAGGTGCAGTCCTGCGCTGCCATGAGCTATCCCCACCCTGTGCTGCTGCGGGCGTTAGAGGTGGCCTCAGCCATCGCATCACAAAGTGGCTTAAATCACCCCCCGCAGAAGGTGGTTGAAGAGTCACACAAAAGGGTGGGAGAGGAGATGTGAGGGGAGGTGACCAAGGCATAGACCAAATAGAGGTGCTAATTCAAACTTGGATCCTGACAGCTCGGGACAGCACAGGGAAGGGGGGGGTAGAGGGAGATGGGGAGCTGGGGCAGGATGAGCCAGATGGCAGCCAGCCTCCCTAGAGGGGACACATTCACAGGGAACCCACCCACCAAGCATGTCCTGCCCGGCTCACAGCTGATTCGGCTGCAGTAGGGCTGTTCCAACCATCAGACGTGCTCTTCTTGTGAAGTGCCGCTTGGCCACAGCCCAGGATTATTCCTGGGTGGGGGAGTGAGAACCCAGAGCCGTTTTCCCCTGGGGAGGGGATGTGCCTGCAAAGATACCTCATGCCAGGAGCTGAGCAGGCTCCGATGAAAGGAGACAAGTTACCACCCCAGGGTCTGTCCTCACCAAGAGGATGCGGAGGCAGGTCAGCGTGTGGTACGCAGCCCGGCCGGGCACCTCCATCACTCTCCGTTGGGACTCAAGGACAGCGATAACCAAAAGCCCAAGGTGAATCTAATCAGCATGGAGGGCTCTGGCCTCCAGCAGGGAGAAACCCAGATACATTCCCTGGAGAAAGAGAGATGTGAAATCAGCCTTTCCAGGCTAGGGAGTGCTTTTAAACTGCAGCAGAAGTGCTTGAGAGATAGCTCTGCTCTCCACAGGAACTTCTCCCCATCCTTGGGATTTAAGCCTGTTAATAGCAGAGTATGATGATATTATCTGTTTGTATTGCACATTTTATCACAAACCGTTCCCAAAGCGATTCGCTATCATGTCCTCCGAGAGCTGCTGAAACACAGGCCCTGTAGGGAAGCTGCCACAGAGCAGCCACCACCCCGCTTACTGACAGGGGAAGGGGGGAGTTTGGATGAAGAAAACCACATCCTTGGCTCCTCGGACCCTCATAAACCAGCAAGGATTTGTGTTCTTACCCAAAAGTTCTGTGTACAAGAAAGTTCACTCTGTCTATCTAGCCTGGAGGGATGACAGAGCAAAATCTGACATTGGCTGGATTTGGACCGGGAAAAGCAGCAGCTCCAGCCTCAAGCCCAACGCATCCCTCGCTGCTCTGCACCAGACCCACACTGGCCAAAACTGACCCAAACTGGCCGAGGGCATATTCCATACCAACATATGGTCATACTCAGTAAACAACACTGGAGTTGGCTGGGGGGATCACTGCTTGGGGACGGGCTATCAATCACTGGTGGTGAGCAATTGCTGCACTGGGCATCACTTTGTTTTGTATATTCCTTTATCACTATTATTATTTACATTATTATTATTTCCTCTCCCTTTTCTGTCTTATTAAAGTGTTTTTATCTTAACCCACGAGTTTTTTTTTTCCAATTCTCTTCCCCATCCCAGCGGGGGGGAGTGAGTGAGCAGCTGTGTGGTGCTTAGTTGCTGGCTGGAGCCAAACCACGACACCCACGGATATTAGAGCATGGATGTGGGGAAAGTGGTGTTAGAGGGAAAAGGAGATGGAAGGTGGAGAGGCAGGAGAGTGGGAGGAGTGTGAGACTAGGAGAGGAAAAGCAAAGGGAATATTTACCCTCAGTGAGCAACAGCCAGGAAGGGTGGGAGAGGGAGGGACTCACAGCCACGCAGTCCCTGCTGCTGTCTCACCCCAGAGGATACACATGATGTTTCTCCCCGAGGATCTCACTCCCTGCGAAAGCTGCAGATGAGATCCCAGCAGCTGAGAGCAGTGGCAGCAGGAGAAAATGAAGCGAAAACCCGTTATCAGGTGGAGAAACGCCTGTGTTTCTCACCCTCTGATTGACTCCGAGAGGCTCAGGTGTTGGCCTCTGTTCTCCGGTTCCCAGCCCAGAACACGGAGGATCGATAGGGGTGCAGATCTCTGACAGAAAGCTGACGCTTGCTACTGCATTTAGACACAAAATTGAGCAGCTTTCTCCCAGAGCGACTGTTGGAGAAGCTAAAACCCTGCAACCTTGAGGGCTAAACCCAAATAATCCCCCTGACCCAGGTCCAGAGACCCCAAGCCTGCAGAATTAACCCAGGCTACCCTGGCCTCCCCCCTGGCCCTTGCATGGTGATGCCAGGAGCCTTCAGGCAGCTCCCCATGCTGCCGCTGCCACCGGCCAGCTGCGCTCGAGGTCTGGCAGTACCATCCCCACGTGCCCACAGACACTGCCTAGGACCGTGCATTTGTCACAGCACAAGGAACAGCAAGAGATGGGCCCCCAAACCCCAGTGCGTGCACGGGGGAGGCAGCCCGCCACGGCCGGCAGTGCAGGCAAACCTTCCCGGGAGCACTGCCGCGGTGTCACTGGGGCTGAAGCCCAGGGCTGTGGGTGAGGAGGGCTGTGCATACGGCTCGGTGCTTGCCAGGACTAGCCAAGGCAGGATCAGCTTCTGCTGGAACCACCTGGACATCAGGTGGGAGGATTTCAGTGCAGTTGCCTGCGAGCATCCCCTGGTGATGCACATGATCAGGACAAGTATTTGCGTGTTTTCCTTTGATACAGAAAGATGGACAGACAGTGTGCAGAACCGTTGTCTGCCCTAAAAGCCAAGCACAGATGCTGTGCCCAGTTCTCCTTCCTACAGCCACTTTTTAATCAGACGTTCTGGGCACAGGCACACAGACCTCAAGAAGCATCATGGAGGGGTGAGAGCCTACAGCTCTGTGCTGGGAATATCGGTGGAGGCACATAGCAATTTCACTCGCAGCTACATCGTCGCCTGATTGACACCCTGTAATAAAGAGATTCTGCACATAATTACTGTGCATTTGGGATGCAGGACCAGTATTTTTTTTTAGCCCAGTGACAGCTTGAAACAGTAGTTGAAATGTATGATTATATTAATGTCATTAGTTATTTTTGTGTATTTTACAGAAAAGGCTTTTCCTTGAAAAGGTGATACAGTAAACAACAGCTCAGGTGTCTTCCAGAGACATCCCTATCTCTACTTTCAGATGAACTGTTGAAGAGAAAAGGAGGGGAAGGATCTGAGCTGAGATTGAACAAGCAGCAGCTTGACTTGATAATAACAAGGAGTGCAGGATCAGGTGCTGCTGTTGGGAGCCTCTCACTGCTACGGGGTAAATGCAGGAGCCTGAAAAAATCCATTCCACACTTAGTGTCCTGCTGTGGCAGCAAGGACTTGCCACGTCTTCACATGTGACACGCTGTTGGTGGCTGAGACCTGACCTGTGTTAGCCCAGCTCCAGCCAGGATGGGGGCACAAGTGCCACCGTACTCAGGTACCTATCCCAGCCTTGCCAGGGAAGACGTTAAACAAGGCTTATAACAAATGAGAGAAGGAGCTTGGCATTTACTGGTAGAGAGAAACAATAATAAATGATGTTTTTTATTAAGAAATATTACCTATAAAGTTTATTTCTATTCCAGGGGCCTCCAACAGACAGAAATATAATAAAGAGGAAAAAGAAGATGGGAAGGGGAAAATTAGAATAATGAAGATGATCAAATGAAAAAACATGCACATATATGCCTTGAGTTAATAACACCCAGGCGTCACAGTTGGGTTTGTGCTTTTCTGCAATGAAAAACAGGCCACATTTCATAAACTGATACAAATTACCCTAGAATCAAAATGAAAATGGGGGCAAAAGAGGTGGTGAAATATTCTCAGTCAGGAATGGGAACCTGGGTCCTTCCATCACTGTCACTGGGACATTGTGGCTCCAGCGGATGCACAGAGCTCAGCCCCAGAGCCTGCTGCTCCCCCACCGGGATTTGGACTGGTACCAGGAGCCTCGGGAGATGCTGTGGTCTCCCCTCCAGCCTCCGCATGTCTCCTGGGTACCGCCTGTGGCCAGGCACAGCAGCGTGGGGCAGAGACAGGCTGCCCCCTGCTCCCACCAGGCATGGGGGCAAATCACTGCCCTTCACAATGATGCATTTTAAAGACTTGTTTGGGAGTTGGGGGAAATCCAGCTACCAGCTTTCATGAGGCTCCTTGGCCTTGCTCCTCAACCTCCCACTATCACCAGCAAGCCTTTGTAAATCAGAAACACCATTTCTTTTCCTCCAGAAGCGTGATTCTGGCCAGGAGCTCCTCCTCCCACAGATATATGGAGCATGGAAGCAGCCGGAGCCATCAGAGTTGCTTTGTGCCAGCTCTGCTCTTTCCACAGGGCAATGCCAAAGAGCTGGATCAGTATAAAGCCTGTCCAGGTATCACCATCACATCCATACTGGGACTTCACAGCGTGCCGACAGAGCATTTCCGAGCATTTCCAGCAGCTGGCCACTGCCCCATTACACCCCGCTCTGGGAGGAAGGGACGTGGTGGTTCAGCGCTCTTCGTGAGCCTGGCACAGCTCCTGGTGGTACACATATGGGAGTAACACACCACCTGGAAATACTCCTCTGCCTCCTACTTTGACTTACAACCACTTCTTGCCGTGATGGACGTGACAGACACATCCCGGGGCTGGGCTGCATCTCTGCAGTGGTAGTCACCCATCATTAACCACATGACTCAGGCATTTTTCCTGAGCTGCTGCTCAGTTCCCAGCTGGTAGCAGAAGTTCTTGTCATCTGCCCTTACGTGTGTGACCTTGCACTGCTGGCACTCTGAGATTTAATCACTTCTACTCATGTTGAGATCACCCAGGTCTTCTATGACATTATGTGCCTCTGTATTGAGGGTACTTCCCAGCATCTCCAGAGTATTTCATTAGCATAAGACTGATTCTTGTACCAAAGTCATTAATTAAAACATTATATGGTGAAAAATTGTCATCCCTGAAACCTGTCCTTGAGAAACTTGGTGAACTGTTAGCTCTTTGCTTGGTGCTTCCCTGCTCCATACCGCCCCACCTTTTATCCCACTAATTCCCACCTCTCCAGGTTTAATTAACAGGACATGAGATAGGTGAGGCAGCCAGGCTGTGAAACTGCCCAGGAAGTGAATTTTGAGGTAATAATGGAAAAAAGTGACACAGCTTAGGGAAGAGACTGGTCTGCACACTCACACCTTGCAAAGGAGACCCAACTCCGAAGCATGCATCTCAGCAGCCTGGCTCCATGGGGAGGAGGGGACCACACTGTCGGTCTCAGGGACAGACTGAGTCTACCTGCGGTTCCAGTGATGCCCTGGCACAGTGTGACTCTCCGTTCCCACCTCCTGCTGGTCACTGCCTTCTCAGGAGTGGAAGCGGTGTCTGGATTTAAAGGTCTGAATCTGAGTTCACTTAGGAAACACCTTGAAAACTTTCTCTTTGCAGACACTTTTCCATGATGATGCCTGCACTCCACAGCAGGACCCTCAGTCCACTCCTGGAGCACCACAGATCTGTCCCAGCAGTTTTCACCATGGAAAAGAGCAGCATTACAGCACTGCCACATCCCGGCAGAATATCACTATTAGCACTCCCTGGATGTGGATCGCCAAAGTTAGTGTCTGTGTGTGTAACAAAAATGCAGCCTGCAGAGATACTGAAGTGCAAGGGACAAGAAACAGAAAGTCCCCAACGGATGGAGGAAGCTGTGGTACCCTCATGGAGCTGTTCTGGAGCTCAGCCGATGGGAAGGGCAGCGTGCACATCCTCACGGCCCAAAGTCTCCTTAACTCTTCCCTCCAGCTGAGTGGCAGGCAAGAAGTAACCTCAGTGATTGCATTTCTTTGTATGACCCCATCTAAAACTTTCGGCATCAGATAAACAACTCCCAAGGGTCAATTAACATGTCTTGAGATGATTAGAGTCTGACACTGATGAAACCCAGCAGTAATTAGCAAATTAAAAAAAAAAAAACCCTTTTGATTAGTACTCAGCATAATTCCCTCCAATTATTCAAAGTTCATGACTACAGGGGGTGGAATATCTCCAGGAATATTTATTTATATCCCTATTTTTTTCCAATCAACTTTGTGAATCTAGTTAATCATCAGCACTTGAACTTGTTAACTTGGAGAGTTTCAGAGCTGTCACTCTGTCTGATTGCTGGAGACAGCCTGGGGAAGAGTTTGGGGAGCACTGAGAATCCAAATACCTGTCTCAGGCAAAGAAAAGACAATGAAAAAAAAAAAAAAGAAGAAGAAAGGGGGAAAAAAAATCCCAACTCACTGCAGCAGCAGAGAAAATAAAAATCCAGTGTTTTCCCTCTCTTTGTTTAGAGTCACAGCTTGGCGCTGGCATGTTTTGCATCAGCCTGTCAGACGGTGCTTTGCAAAGGCAGGCAATACACCTCCTGCTCATGGACAACATCCTCTCTGAAGAGATGCTTGTGTCTGCAAAGCCCAAATATCTGGGCAGGAGCAGCTCAGGCAGCCAAGCTTCCCCGTAAAATAAGCTCCATAGTAATGCAAGCAAAGAATGGCCTTCAGCTATTAAGCTCCTTGGCTGCAGGTGCAGTAAATCAGCCCCCCAGCCAGCCCCCTACCCGGGCTGGGGCAGGGCTGACCTGCCCACCATCCATGGGAAGCAAGGGCAAGCTGCAAAAAAGCCAGAATTGCTCTGGAAGTCATCGTTGCCTGAAGGGAAGCTTTGCTAAAGCATTTCATGCTTGTCTTCAGATGGTATGAGAACAGCTTTCCTGCCCTAAATCCTCCCAAATGCTTTCCAGCAGGAGGGAAAGGAGTGGGCACCATGAGGGCTCTCCTCTATCCCTCCCTAAAGCTGCCCCATGGAGATGGGGGGGGACCAGCATCCCCATGATGCCATCAGGGAGGGTGGGTGTGTCACCCCATCCCACAGCCCCATCTGCCCCAGAGCTAGCGCTGTCTCCTTGCTCAGATGCTTCCAGACCTACAGGAGAGGTAGATGAACAGGGAGCCAGGGATGCCGCCACATCAAAGGATCAAGGTGGTCGGAACACTGCGGAGCTTTGTCAGGAAAACCTGGCAGTGGAGTCGGTGCAAACCTCCCTGATTAAAGCTGCACAGTGCAGACAGGACAGGTGCCCTCTCATCTCCTGATACAAGGTCTCAGCAGCCCCAGCTCTGCTGGCTCTCGCCTGCTAGAAGCCACGTTGCTCGGGCAAACTCCCCTTCCCTGTGGCATGAAGGGACTGCTCTTGCTGACCCACGTGGGCTAGCACTGGGGCACGGAGATGTGGCCACCCGGCGAGTGGGCTTGCCAGGCTTCTCCACTCCCTGCTTCGTTAAAACCTTCTTCCCTGCCTGAGCGAGCCCGGAGGGATGGAGAAGACTAGTCCCAGATAGGAAGACATATGCTTAAACCTTTCAAAGCCATTTTTCATTGGACTTTTCTATATTCATCACTGCAGACTAACAGAGATTTTCTCTCTAGTTTAGATGATTTTTTTTTTAATTTAATCCTATCCAGCGAGAGCCCTCTAGGGAGCTCCTAACCCTGCTTTAATAACATGCTCATTAGTGAGGTTATTCAGGGAGTGGTTTCTATTTGACACTCCAGCATCTTTCCAATTAATGTTGCTTTAAAACAAGCAAACCTTAAAAAAGAGAGAATATCAAACAGCTCAGAGTCAGCACTGTGGGAAGCCAGCAATTTCCTCTGGATTTTCATCTCCCTTCTCTCCAAAATTTGGTTCTTAGTATCTCAGCCATTTGCTGAGACAGGACTAAATTAAAAGACTACAAGGCCCTGCCATCCAGGTAGCTCAGGGACTTCAAATCAGCAGCCAGTGCACCAAGGGGGACGCCAAGGGTGGTTTTGTTGAGCTGGATTAGGTCCTGCCTGATGCTCGCTCTGGGTCATGCATGTGCAAGGTTGTACTAGTGCACACAGGCACTCCCGTGGGTCAAGGGACAACAGAGTGACATTTCTAACCACCTCTGCAACTGGAAATCCCTCCATCAGCTCAGTTACCTTTCCAGTGCAGGAGGTCTTTCCCGTGGTCCCTCACTTGAGCGTGGAAGCGCTTGTGCACGGCAGCATGGGCTGCTGCAGCAGCGGCAGGATCCCGCGTAGAGGCTGTATGAGCAAAGGAATGTTGCCACAGTTGCTGGAGCAGGGACGCAAAACTCCTCTAATATGTCTCCAGGTGACTCGGCTTACCTATATATTTACAGACAGACTTTTCCCTTTGCCTTAGGTATTCCATAATGGGATGTTCCAGGGGCTGAAACAGCTCAGAACTGAGCTCTGAGCTCATCTCCATCCAGTGACCTCGCACATGGTGTTTACCAGGCGCGTGCCTCAGTTTCCCTTCCATGAAGGTGAGCTCTGGACTCCCAGCCCACAGCCAAGTGCTGATGCCTCTTGGCGACCAAGAAGAGGGAGAGCTTTGCACAGCAGGTGCTGCAGAAGTGAAGCCTTGCAACATCAGGACATGACATACTGAAAACAGTTTCAAAACATGCTCGGTTTGCCGACGCCAAGCAGGACTGAAGCGCTTCCTTCACTGCCCACCACTTCCCTGCTGCAATAACAGGGCTTATTAATTTCATTTTAGATGTAGAAAATTGAAATCTGGGTCGGAAGCGGGGAAAGCAGAGGCATGCGCAGTACGCAGCCCACTGCAAAGAAATACCACCCTTGGCAAGTCAGCAGCTGCAAAGGGAGGGCGACAGGGACCCATTCTGCACTGTCGGAGGGCCAGCACCACTCCACTGACCGAAGAGAGCTGCAGTGGTTTACACCCCGGCTAAGTTTGGCCTCGGAGGGGTAAAATGGCAAGAGAAGAGATAAGAGGGTTAAGAGCCTGTGAATTCCCAGAGCTGGTAACAATACCAAGAAGAGATTTGTGCAGGGCTTCCCTCTGTGTTGTCCTCAAGTCATTCCTCATGATTTGGACTGAAGTGGATAATTGTGTTGCCTACCACAGCTTGCCCAGCACATGTCTGTGATGCAGGGAATAATGTCGGTGTTACCTGGATGTGTGTACAGCTAAACCCTGAGTAAGTCTGCTGGCATCCTCTGCTCTCTATTACCACAAGTCCCCCTTAGGCTCTTCTCTCTGCCTTCCCCAGTCTTACGCAGGATTTTGGCTCTTTCCTTGTTACTTAAATGACAACCGTCTGCAGCCCGAGCTTGAATTACACCTGCCTGAAGCGATCGACAGTGATTGGAATTGTCGTATCATTTTGATCGCAGAGATTCCCACACAAGTCAAAACAAGCAGGGAGCGCAGGCATACGCTGAGTGCTACTACCAGGGCTGTGGGACGCCTTCCCTTCTGCTGACACGCACCCGAGGCCTATCCCCAGCTTTTCTTTGGAAGAGCTTAAGGCTGAGCAGGAGGATTGTTTTGTTTTCCCTTGGGCTGTGGCTCCTTGCAATGGTTTGAAGCGGGAGCAGAAGGTGCTGACGCTGGCCGGAGCTGTTTGTGGGACCCACGGTAGTGCTAGGGGTGAGGCACAGCTCATGCGCATCCGTCTCCGCTGTTTCAGGATTGTTTCTTTCCATCAGGCTCGCAGCAGCTGGTGTTTCCCCAGCTTGTTTTATGGCTGTGGTGGAAGAAGAAAAGCCAGTGAAAGCGATATAACCAAAATAGGGTGAGTTAGAAGCAGGCACATAAAAAAGAGTCCAGATCAGTGAGGCTATATGGAAGCATCGTGCTGGGATTTCCCCAGGGATTGTCCACTCCTCTCCAAGCTGCACTGCGGTGCTAATGCCTATCCTCCTCTGCAGTTGTCCTCCACTCCCTGGTAAAGTCTTGATCATACACACAGCAAGTGGGATGCCCAAGACTTCCCAGTATGTTGGGAAAAGTCTGTCCCTGTTTGATAGAAGGAGAGCTCAAGGGAAGCCGTGATGGCACAGCTAGGTGGGCAGCGCTGGGAGAGGACCTGCGAGCAGCTCGGGGAGAGGAGGGTCAGGCATCGGCTGAACCTCCGATCCCCTACTTCCACTGGCTTTCCCACCAAACTGGGCACAATGTTTTCAGTAAATATCAAACCAACCAGTAAATGGACAATCCAAGAAACAAAATAATTGGTGAAATCAGGCTGAATTTGGGAAAATTGCAGTGAAAATCCCTGAGGGAGAGAAGCAAAGGGAACATGTTGCCCTTTTGTAAATGAAACTTTTTACTGTGGTTTCAAAGGGCTTTTTTTTAAGACCAGACCTCACTTTCAAAGTGAAGCAGGGAGAAAGCAGGAGAAGTTTTTGTTAGGTCGAATAACCTAAAGCAAAACATTTCAATTCAAGTGCGGTGAGACAGCTGCTGTCCCCAGCTGAAAGATGAGAGGAGGGGACCCAAACCAAATTCTTCCCCCCTGATTTATGGGATCAGATACCAACCAAAATCCCTCTGACTCGCCACCTCTGCTCTCCAGCTCAGGACCATGTCGGGACACTCATGGGACACTGCTGGGGTAACATCTCCCTCCTGCTCAATCCTGCTCCGGTGTCATCACTCGGTAATCGCGGTGTCCCTTTCTGTTGCTACAGAAACAGCCATGATGTCATCCCCGCAGATGAGGAGGTAGCGCAGGAGCTCCCGGGAAGGGCAGAGGAGTCACAGGGGATCGCGTCCTCCCTGTGCCGAACCCCAGGCACCCTGTCGCTGGGCAGGCAGAGGTGTGCCAGGGAAATCAAGAGCTGCAGAAGGAGAGGTGAATGGCTTTGTGTCCTCAGGAAGAACGTTTTAAGCTTTCCGTACTGAAAACTCACATTTTTTGGAGGTCTGGAATAGATTCTTTGATGTATTTGTTTGGAGCAATAATGACATCCAGTGGCTGGTTAGCTTAGTCCTCAAGGGGAATCGTGCCTGAGCATCCCTCGTCCTGTCCCTGTCCAAGGGTGTTGAAGTGGGACAGGCTGGAGCAGACGGACTTGTTTGAAGGTCACTCCAGGTTTCTCCCACACCTGGAAGGAACAGCACCAGCACAAGCCCTATGGCTCCTCCAGCAGCCCCAGAACCTGCTCTCAGGACATGTTCCCACTGAATCCTCCCCAGCAAGCCCCAAGCCTGCTTCTTTTGAAGTTAAGTCTCTTGATTTCAGGGAGGGAGTGGAATGAGAGCCAGGAGCTCTGCTGCTTCTGGCTGCCCCGGGCACGCCCCAGGCTTGCTGGAGGAGCACATACGGTGCACACCAACCTTACAGAAGTGAGCCAGGCAGTGTGGGCACTGTAGGCTGACACAGTTTGTGGCACTGACAGTGCCAAGGAGAAGCACCCTTGTCTGCATGGTGGGCAGAAGCGTATCTCCATGGTGTCGGAGGGATGGTCTGGATTCGGTGTCTCCTCCCAGCCATGCTGCTCCTCCATCAGTCCTGGCCAGGCTGCGCGTGTGGCACTTGCAGAAGAACCGGCTAGAGATCCTCTTGGCAGCCCTCCTCCTGCAAGGTCAGGCTCCCAAGCAGGCACAAAGCCAACCCAAAAAAACCCAAACAGCATCTCAGGGCCTTTGGCAAGACACAGGGAGTTCTTGTTCCTTTTGCACAAACCAAGGGCTAGGAAAACACCATTTTGGGATCTGAGGCACATCAGATCAGCAGGATTTGCACGGCATGAAATGAGACTCAGCGCCTGGGGCCCAGCCACCACAGAAGCTTCATCACATCCCCTGATGACAGCAAAGACAGGAAAGTGATTTGTCTGAAGCCGGACCCCAGCTGCTGGGTCTTATAGGTCTCTGAATGCATCCCTTGCAGAAAGCTAGGTTGGCAAAGCCTGTCAGGAGCGGTTTCTCCGCTCACCCCTGCCAATGATTACTGGTTCAGGCAGAGGTTTCACTCTGGAGCCGATGGCTTTACATCCATGGATGTCCCCGGTTCCTCTCAAGGCTCCAGCAGCAACACAGCTCAGCTCACTTGCGCCTGCCCAGACCCCCAGCAAGTCACCGACTCATGAAGAATAGTTACATGAGCGGAGCAGCAAGCATGGTGCCTCTGCCCTGGCAGCTCTCAAGGTGTGCTGAGCTGGCAGAGGGGCTGGCAGAGACAGCTGCCAGCTGCGACCCAGCATCCCACTGGGGCTGCACTCTCCACAAGGACTCTGGCACCCCGCATCATTCCCAGAGTGGACTGGATGTCTGGGATAGGTGTGGGTGCAGGCCATGGCATGGTCTCAGGAGCCTCTCACCCCTTGGCAGCAGCCACGAAGTTCTCCCTCACATGTGCTGTGGTGAGCGTGAGGTTTGCCCCACATCTTCTTCTCAGCTGCTTCTCAGTCTCAGCTGTGACTGCATCTCAGAGAGAGCCATCTCTGCCCTGGATTAGCAGATGGAGCCATTCATCTCAAAGGAGCCTGGGAGAATGCTGAAGTTGATTAAACATGGGGTAATAATTGCAAAGGGTCAGCAGGCATCTCTCACAGCCCTGGAAGATGTACAAAGACCCACAAGCAGTCAGGGACCCAGAAGGTCAGTTCATTTAAGGAACCACCTCTTAAAAAAAACACCTTAACAGTAACTTCACCACCTCATTGCATGATCTGTGCCCTCCACAGTGTTTTACGTTTCCCCAGCACCAATTGCACTGGTTTCTGTTGCAGCCTACAAGCACCCATACACCCTCATTTCAGTGAGCTGGCTGCTGCGATGGCCTTGCTCACACGATTCGCTCCTTGGAGAGGATGGCTGTGGGTGCCCTGCACCCAAACACCCAGGTGATGCATGGACAGGCTTCTTTTCTGCTCCTTGAATTAACAGCAAGTGCTCAGTCACATCTGCATGGGAGATGCAGAGGCTGTAGAGTCCAATGTGTCTCTCTCCTGCTGTTTTTGATGGGCCACTGTTTCAGCAATGCCAGGAGAGGAGAAGCCCTGAGGCTCTCCCCTTGAAGTGCCACATGCCAGTGTGACAAGGAAACCTCTGCTGAAGCCAGGAAGGGATCAGCCACAGCTGGTCCAGGTGTTACCTTGACTAACACATTGACTGGATGGGATGCATTCACCTATGCAGAGCCTTGGCCGGACTCTGCCCGAGTCCAGGAGCCTGGTGGTCTCAGCCAGCTCTTGCCCAGCTGCGGGTGTGCAGGGAGCAGGAGGCAATCCAGGACCAGCCCTTCTGCAGAGGTTTTCCAGTGAGGAGCAGAAGAGGTTGTTGCACAAGTGCAGAAAAAAAACCTCAAACATTCGGGAGGGATTTTTTTCTGGGAGAGACACGAGGGACAGCCAGCCTTCGCGAGCGTGCAGCACGGGAGGCAGGATGAAGGGGGAGGCAGGATGCAGGTCTGACCCCAGCAGTTAGAGGGTGCATGGCCACAGGCAATGCTGCCAGCTGGTTTGCAATCTCATTTCATACAGATGCTGTATTCCATGCTTTCATTCATTGCTGTTGTTCATTTCTGGTCTGTGGGGAAGGAAAGGAAGGGAAAATAAAAGGAAAGGAAGGGGGAAAAGAGAAGAAAAGAAAGAAAAAGGAAAGAAAAAAAAGAGAAAAGCTATTGCAGACCCTAAGGACCCTTCCAGCACAACATTTAATAGGCTTTCTCCTGTTATATTAGCACTAGACAATCAAACTGTTCAGCACAAGGTTATTTCCCTCTAGGATAGAGTGGTAACTTGGCAAATGCTTAAGGAGATCTAACAGTCATGTTATTGCATTCCTGAAAGCTGAAGGATCACCAACGACCCATGCTGGTTTCTAATTGCCTCTGTGCTGCTGGGCACACTGGGTTTGGAACGAGACAAACCGGAGATCTCAGCTGAGGGAAGTCATCCCAAGCCCTGCCTTTGCCCTGGGGAGGAAGGGACCCCATCCCCTGGCCAGCCTCCGATATTTGGCATTCCTCTCCCAGCTCACCTGCGCAGACACACGGTCCCCCTGGGCTTCCCAACGCGCTGGTGCCAGCTGCCATTGAACAGCTGCCATGTCGCCCCCCTGAGAGGTCTGTTTCCTAATGCCGTCATCAAATCCTCCATCCCTTCACAAAGTGCTGTGGGAATGAATACAGATTGTACCAAGAGTGCCCACCGCTTGCCCGCAGCATCCCCTCCTGCCCGCACCTGAGAGGCACTGAGCACACCAATGCTGTGCGCCGGGCGATCCACTGCCTGCTTCCAGTGCAGGTCTTAAGCCACAGCCAGCCTTGCTGCTAAAAAGTGGGTTTCAGTTATGTAAAATGACTTTTTTCTCTTCAAGTTCATGCCCACAAGGTACAGTTTTGTCAGTCACTAATTAAGGAAAACCATGTCTTTCCTTCCTTTAGGCAGTACTCCTTACATCCTTACATCTTAGCCTAAATCTCTTCTAGTTTCCTCCACAGATTTGATTTCCTTAATCTGTTGTCCTGTAAACCCTCACCGCAGCTTCCCACTCTGGTGCCTGAGTGCTGTGCCCCAGGCTGGATGGGATATCCCTGTGATCTCCCCTGCGCTGCACAACGCAGCTCCTGGGTCCTCAAGCAGAACCCCCAAGTAGCACAATACCTGCCACAGGAACTTTTCCCTCCCTCCTTTCCTGCCTGCCTTCCTTCCTTCCTTCCTTCCTTTACTGTTTTTTTCTTTTCTTTTCTTTTCTTTTCTTTTCTTTTCTTTTCTTTTCTTTTCTTTTCTTTTCTTTTCTTTTCTTTTCTTTTCTTTTCTTTTCTTTTCTTTTCTCTTTTCTCTAAGTCTTTATTTCTCTTTCTTTTTCTCTCCTACCTCATTTTCTTTGAATGCTCTGAATTCAACCTACAGTAATCATTTCTGTCCTATTGTCCCATTGCCCCCCCTCTTACTGTATTTCATTTTAAGCCTCTAATTTACCTGGATCAAGCTATATTATCAAGAATAAAAATGTCCATGTAGTTAAAGCTTTGGGTCTGAGCAATATGGGTCTAACTTCCAGCCCTGACACATTCTGTTTGTACAGTAAGGTGTTTAGATTTGACAGCAGCGAGTCCCATAGAAAATACCTCTTCGGCTTATTTATAGAGGATGGGACAGTGCATATGAACACCTAGTCCCTACAGGTGCAGAGTTGCTCAATCCCATATTTTCCTAGTCTATGCAGCTCTTCTGTGGAGTTTAGAAACCTCAGTGCTTCCCCAGCCAGGCACTGATACGTTGCTAGCATAAATCCTAGCTCCCCTGTGCTGCAGCAAGCCATTTAGAGCTCTTTCAAATGACATTACCTTTTCCTTGTATATTTTTGATCCAAAGCACAGGAGAAAGCTAACAGAGGGGAATCAGCATTTTAACTTGGGGATGTGACAGTTCATAAGCAAGTCAGCTTATACGTGGGTTTGGACGATAAAGAAATTGGCTAGTGGGAAGAATATTTACCGGAGTTTTTTCCCAGCTTTGGAATTAGAGAAAATAATCCTACTAAATTAAACAAAAGTGATAATAATGTAAGAGAGTGCTTCTTAAACATAACAGCTTCCTTCCTTGCCAGCAACACAGAACTCAATGTTTTCAACACATGTATAATGCATTTTTAATGTAAACAGCGGGAGGCATCATTCCAGCATAGGATGTGAAACAGAAAGAGAAATTGTTCAGGAAGGGAGCTGGGGAAATTGCTAACACTGCACACAGAATGAAACTTTCTCTAAATCCCAAGCTCTGTCTGCGGGGCATTACAGCATCAATTCCATTATCGCTGCACACCATGGACAGCTTATTGCTATTAATTATGTTAGCAAAATAAAGGATCCTTTCTGGCCGGACTGGATGGACAATGTTAAGCCATGCTGGAAAAGCTGGATAAACCTCATTAAGGAGAATTTGGCACTGGAATAGATAAGGCTGCACGCTCACCGAGTTCAGGATACTTCAAAGGGAAAAATGGCTTGTGATAAAGGATTTTTCAAGAGTCAGGATTTCACTGGGCACCTTCCTCATCCTGCAGCCAACCGCTCACAGCGGAGGGGAGGTCTGCCTGGGCAAGGGCTCTCCACCTTCGCAGCCTCGTGCTCTGATGGTGCTGCATCGTAACTGTAATTTTGGGGTCACAAGCCTCTGCCCTTTGTTTTCAGGGCTCCTTGGTTAAAGAGCCTGTGGTGGAAGGGCTATGGGCCCAGGCATGCCCGCAGTGGGACAGCAGATCCCTGGGGAACTGTTGTTTCCAAGGGTTCCGTGTCTGTAGGGATGGCTGGGCTGCACATTCTCCTGGCTCCCACTCCATCTTGTGTTTGCACTGAAGACACAGGTGAGGAATGAAGGAGTAGGTCTATTATGCATGCAGACAAAAGCGATCAGGGAGGGATGGCAAGGACGCTTTGGGGACAAGGCTGGAATTCAAAATTATTTAGACAAGTTGGATGAAATGGCCCCAAATACTGAGGTGAAATGCAAACTGGAGACAACAGCAAGGCGCTGTCCTTCCACAGGAGGCACAGACTGCTGACATCCAGGGTGGGAACGAGTGGAGCCATGGCCTTTTTCCAGAAAGGAGCTGGGATAATGGCAGACACAGGGATGTTAGCCTCATCTCTCCCCCAGCTTAACTGCTAAGTCCTTAAGGCCTTTAAAAGATAACCTTCAGGAGGAAGGGAACGGCCTGTTCTCCGTAGCTGCGGCAGACAGGACAAGATGCCATGGGTTTAAATCGCAGTAAGAGCAAATCCGGTTAGACATGGAGGGATGCCTAACAGGGTCTCTGGAGCAGATCACCTTGGGGTGCTGGGGAGTCTCCAGTTCGAGGGACTTAATAGCATGAGAGCTGTAAACTTTTCTCTCCCGTTAGCGCCCAGGTCTTTTCTCCCTTCTGTGGTGTCTAAAATGCCATCTGTGTGGCAAGAGGAATTTGGGAATTTTACCCATCCTCGAGGAGAGGAGCTGGTCTGGGTTCCCCTGAAGCATTTTCCCTAGTACAGGGGAGGCAAGGCCAGCTCATCATTCTATATACTAATACTGGTCTCTATACTGTGAAAAGATAGAAGCGCTGCTATTTTTGAAGGCAATATGGAACATAAATAGACATGGCAAGATGCCAGCTTCAAAACATAACTGTTTCCAATAGAGCTGGGCAAGGTTTTCAAAGAGTCTTTTGAAAAATGCATTAAGGCTCCATCAAAACAAGGAGCTTTTCAGGATGAGAGACACATAGGTGCCTCCTTCAGCTCATTCATTGAAATAGAAAAATCAGGCACGTTTTCCCCTCATTTTCTTTCATTCAGATTCATTCCCTCTAGGGGGATAAAAAAATATCATTAAAGTTTCTGTTGCGGGGAAGAAGGCAGCACCATTTCAAGTTTTAACAGACCTTCTATTGATCAGGCTGAAATCCGCTGCACGCTGCCTCCAGTCGAGCTCGGGGCTCCGCTGCACTGCTGCTGACATGGAAGGGACTTAGCAGGCAAGCGGAGAGCTCACCAGCCTGCAACCCTCATCCGGCGCTCAGAGCTTCCATACGCAGAAGCCTTTCAGGCTGAAAAGCCCAGGCTTTTGCCTTTCCCCCAGTAGGTCTTTGAACACCTCTGGGTCTTTGTAATAGCAGTGTGTGCTTCATCATTTCAATTTCTGCATGAGTCACAGCTCCCCTCGTGTACTACTTTTCCTCTCCCCCTCTGCCTCAGAGATAAGATTTCAGTGTCCCAGAGCAGAGATTTGAGAAACCTCAGGCAGCGGATTCATGTCCAGAAAAAAATGAATCTTATCTATGACAAAAAGGGAAAAGGAAGAGGGGGGAGAATGTGTTTGTAGTAAAATTGTTAAGAGACCAAATTGGTGCTTCCTTAGGAATTCCCTGGGATGTAAAGTACCGATTAACATGCACATGATGTGAAATATGAATAGGCCAGGGTTTTGACTCATCCCCCAGTGCAAACCAAGTGAAGAGCTTAAGTCTGTAGCACAAGTAGCAATTTGAAGAGGGAAAAGGAAAGCCTTTCATTTCGATCTGGATGTGCCTCCAGCCATAGCAGAGGGACAGAGGAAGAAAGTTAGGAAGTGCCGAGACGTGGAGATGTGAGCTGAGGGTGCCTGCAATCTGCCTGGGACACATGCCAGATGAAAGCGGGTCAACACAACCCATTCCCAGTCATGAATCCAACAACCATTGCACGCTTGCTCACGTGAGCGGGGACCTCAGACTGAGAAGGAACAATACACACTTCGGCCGTGCATCCCCAGGCACTGGCTCACGCTACTCAACCAACCCACTCAGTGCCTCTGGCAGCGATGTATTTTTAAAAGATTATTTTAGGAGAAAAAACAAGGATCAAATTGTTGAGAAAGCCACCAGAACTGGTCATCCGATTCTTTAGAAGATGCTTGTTCTACATGTTTGCAAGGGAGCTGCATGCTGGGGAGATGAGGCCCTCCTCTAGGAAAGGTGGTGCCCTCTAACTGTTGCGGGCAAGACAGCATCAGTGCCCACATCCTGCCTGGATAATTGATACTCTGGACTGAGCAGGGCTGGTGCTCAGGCACTCAGGACAAATGAAAGCCATTTTTGGTGCACTCTCTATTTACAGCTGCAGCACAATCAAATCCATCAAATGGGAAGAGGAATTCAGTTGTCACTGTCACATCCCAGAGGAAGGCTGGACCGACTCAATTAGAAGACGTACATGAGTATTGATTATTGCCAAACAAATGCTCATTCTCTCTCAACTATGTTGTTTGCATGCCCTCTCCAGGTTATTCTTAATTTCAAAACAACGTAACTGTTGTTGTTCCAAATGTACAATACAAATTGACAATATAATACAGCTCGTATTACCCCAGTTCCTACTGGCCTCTGTGGAGTTAGTAATTCAGTCATTAGATCTACCTCATTTTTTCCCCTTTTTGCTTGTGGATTCCATGCTCTCTGAAATGTATTTCTTGTTTATGTTCAAAGCAAAGTCACCTCTCAGACGTAGGCCATCTGAAACATTTTTCTTGCCCTTAGACCCCACCACAGGGGAGGCCAGATCTGTTCCAAAGATCTCCTCCTGTAATAGCAGCCATCAGTCATTTAGTCCCAGGGAAACTTGTGCCTGAGGACTGGTGTGTGGTGAGGGCAGGTTCTTGGAAGCCAACCCCTCTATGCTGGGAAAAACTGTTTCAGAGGGGACGGTAGAGCCTGTGAGCTCCCTACCTTATTTTTATACACAAAACACATAGGCTGGTGCTAAACAAGACATGGATGTAGCAAGCTAAGGTCTTCCCGGATAAATAAAGTGTTAGAGCCTCACTGAACGCATCTGCCTACAGACCTGTTTCTTCAAGTGGGAATTCAACACCTCTGTCTCTGGATTTAAAGCCATTAGAGTACCTTGCTATAAACTTATGAGCTTTAAAAGGCTCTCCTGCAGCTGAAAACGGAGATCCCAAAGTCCTGCAGCTCAGTCAGAGCAATCAGAAAGGTCCAACTTTCTACACAAGCATCATCACTCTCCTGTCCTTTCAGTGCAATCTTGGAGCCAACTTCTCTTGCACCTGAAGTTTCTTGCGTGGAACTGGCAAAATCCACTGACTGAGTTGGATAAGGCTAGGGACTCAGAGGTCCCATGATCTCACCAGACGATATTAAAATTCTCCATCTTCCTCTTGCCTGATGAAAGAGGGATGAACTGTGCTTGGGCCAGTTAGAAATTAAACTATTTCAAGTGTATAACATCTATTGGTCTCCTTGGGGGTGACTCAGGATGTGAGCTACACATTTTTGGTGGAATGGTACTGGAGAGGACAGCAGGGCCAGCACTTCAGCTCTGTATTTATGGGTATCATCAGAAAAGCTTTATTGAATACATATTTTGCATCCCTCTCTCTGGAGGATTCAGCTGACTTTCACAGTATTTTTGTTATCCTGCTTTCAGTAACTGACTTTATACATGTACATATATACATATATATGTTATACAGAGGGGATTTTGGTAAGAATTCCTCAAAGTATGGAGAAACAGTTGGTGTTTCCCACTTGACATAGGGAGGGAACACAGAACTCCAGCCTTGAGAGAAAGTCCAAGGGGGCTGGAGTGGGTTTGACCTTTCTACCTGTTACAGCATCATGCTTCCCTCCTCTAAAGGGAAATTGCAAAGCGCCTGCCTTGCACGAAGGCTACCTGCCAAAGCTGCTTTTACTTCTGGCTCCCCTCCAAGATGTGCCGCTTTCTCCATTTCAGCCACCTGTCAAGGGCACCCGAGTGCTCCCCCCGAGGGCTAATGGTGAAGAGTGCCAGCTTCCCTGAAGGCTAGGTGTCAAGGTGTACTCCTCCCGCCAGCGATCCCTGCCCAGGAGCCCTGGGTTGCATTTCAGAAGGTGTAGAGTCTTCAGCACGTGGTCCCAAAGGCCTGCTGCCAAGCCCTGAGCCCAGCTTCCCCCAGGACAGGGCTCGCACGGTGTCACAGCCGAGAGGTCGGAGCACTACGTAGCTAGACGAGAGACCTGTCTGCGTTCAGGTGTACAACAGGGTGATTCAGTACCAGCCCTGGCTTAGCACCTTGATTTTGGCCTCTGTACCTGAGGCCCTCATTGGAGTGTGTGTTCTCCTTTCTCCAAAGGGTGGGAGGTCCTAGGTTTTCCTCCCAAACAAGGAAAAAAGGAAGCAATATTTTGAAAGTTTTCACAAAACCAGCATCTCCCACAAGTAGTTTGGGTCAATCAAATGTTTTCTTTTGCTTCTCTTTCCCCATGTAAGATAAAATGTAGATGAAAAATTGACATGAAGTGAAATGACTGCAACTTTGTTTGAAAAATCATCAAAGCAGAACACTGTAACCTAAAAGTTACTTGTGAAAAGGGAGTGATCAAAACAATATGGCCTGATGTGTCAAAATAACATTTCCAACAAAAATTGCTTTGACAACATTTTTCTCAAAAGCTCTTCATTACACCATTCCCAAAAGGACCATTCCTGGTGATAGCATGAAGAGATCATCCAGGAATTTTCTCCTCTTATATTCCCTTTTAAGGCAGTGGCAATGTGCATGGGTCTCTCCTTCTCTCTTCCTGTACTGTCTTTGAGACTTTTACTCTTTTGTACCAAGGTTTTGTTATTATTGTTGGCCACGGGGAGCATGCGTGTGAGATACACAACATTATAGACCCTTGCAGACTTCAGAGCCGTATCATGTTTGCCTGCAATAACAGGGGACTGGTCTGAAGTGACACAGATGTCCTCAAGACAGCAGTGATTTATCAGAAAGGCAGGCACATGAAGGAAAGCAAGCCCGATGTGAAGGTCGCGCTACACATTTTGCCCCATTCATATTCATAAGTCCAACGTGCATCTGTTAGCTGATGCACATGTACGGAGCAGATATTCAGATAGGGTGGTGTGTGCGTACGCATTTGTCAGCGTAGCATTGAGATGTCCGGCACGTAGTAGAAATATACATAGGAAATGATAGTCGGAGCATGATTGTGTGATCCCTCAGCTCGAGATAGTACATGCTGAACTCCGTCCACACAAGTAGGATGGTACAGACCTGAACAGAGCGTAATGAATGCCCTTCTTCATCATGCAGGTGTCACATCTCCTGACTCAGATTCAATTACACTCGTGGAGCTGATTGCAGATTTCAGCCTACTCTTGCATATCAAGAGCATATTCAACATTCCAGGGACTCGACGAAACAAAATGTCAGCACGTGGTCTTCCTTACAGCCCCTGGGTCTTGTTCATCCCTGGTGGGGCTACATAAAGAACGAGTTTGGCCTATTTTGTCAGATGCAGGGATATCTGTGGAATAGTATGTTCAGTCCTTTATGTCAGGCCATCTATCTCTTCTCAGCAAAATGCATCTGTGATTACTTCTCCGTTTGCTGTTTTTTTAAGATACAGACTTACACAGTAACCCTCAAACAGAAGGACAGGGGAATGAAAATGTTTAATTTCAAAGTTTATCTATTCAAAGTAAAGTTAGGGAAAGCACTGTGCATCTCAGGTGATGGTTAACCTACGAATGAATAATAATGAAGACAGGGAAGAGGAATATTAAATGAAGTCAGTTCTTAGGAGAATCAGACCTTGGCTTATGTACAAGTCTGAGCCACTGCAAGAGAGGAATGGGAAGGCTGGGCTGGGGAAAAAGGGACAATCAGTATCTTCCCATGAAAAATAAGGGAAAAGCTCAGTGAGGCTTGGGTAGAACGGAAAATAGCTCCACCTACAAAACAGTCTAGGTCACATTCACCCTACATAACAGCAGTGATGGGTTGTGCCCCCAAAAACAGATAGCAAAGCAAGCCCCATGCTCACATACAGCTTCACCACACAGGCAGCTGACATACAGCCCTGTAAGGGTTGTTGCCTTTGCATGGAGCTCCTGCCTCATTGTAAAGAAGGAGCTGTAGTATCAGGAAAGCGCCCGCAGTGATGGAGTCGTGCTTTCTCCTGCAGAGAGGGATCCTGCCTCTTGGGAACACACGCTGGCTTTCTGCAGATACAGCTCCTTCATCATTTATGGCAGGCTGCCTCGACATGGTCCCTGGATGCTTTCCCTTTACCCCATGTGAGACCCAGGACCAGTGCAAGAAACACCAAATCCCACAACAGGCCACACGTCTGGTGGCAAAAATGGTTACTGACACATTTTTCTTAGTCCTGCTCTCTCCAGCTTCCCTGTGGGAGTTGATGCTGAGGGCCCCATGTTGCACTGCTGCGTAAATAAGTAGAAACTCCTCCTAAAAGCTCCAACTTGGCTTCCAAGTCAACAGCAAATAAACTTCTGCAAAGAATGCTGAGTTGTAGTGCGTGTCCCAGCTGGTTTTGGGAACATTGTTCTGTTGGAAACCATATTTCACGGTATGTAACTGTGACAGGGTTTTCTGAAGAAGGCCAAATGTGTGGGAACATTTCTCACTCCCTGGAAGTTAATGGTTGCTCCTCAGCACAGATTTACAATTTAACTGAAAAAAAAACCTCAGAGAAAGAGAAGAAATTTTGATAAGGCTGCTTTTAATCATCAAAGCTTTCTCTGGGTGCCACCTGGTTCCACCAGTCCAACCCGTAACTTGTATCAGAGGACTGACAGTAGAAACAGAGAGGAGAATAAAACAAGAATGAAGCAAATGCTGGTCTTGCTTAGGAGTAACTCCATGACATAAGTAGCTATTCCACTTTTCTGTGGCCGCAGAAGCTCAGCTTGGTCCAGTGCCTTCTCGACACTGAACATTTTTCCTGCCTTCTAATCTTTAGGACCTTTCCCCAACAAGCATCCCTTCAGGCTCCTCTTTATAATGCTTGCATGATATATCGGGAAACATCTCTAAAAAGAGGCATCTGTCTATGGCATGGAACCCTCTCCGGGAAATTATCTGCTGCGCTGCAGGCTGTGAAGGGGGATCTGTTACCATTCAAGAGCAGCCCCATTCAAAAACTGCTGAAGCAAAGAGCAAAAATTCTCTGAGTCAACCCTGAACCAAAGTCCCAGCCAATATCAGGGAGCCCTATTCTGTTAGAAGAGCCTCTTTTCAGATAAGACTTTCATCCAAGGTTATCCGAACACTTGCAATCAAGTGGCATTTTGTGCTAACATTAATCCTGGTGTCCTGGCCACATTCCAGTTCGAGTAACAACGTTCTGGCAACCTAAATTCCTCCAGAGGTTTCAGCGGCATGCAATTTTCTTCTTCCTTTTTGTCTTCCACTTCTGGGTAGTTAATTCTGGACAGTGTAAAAGACTGACCGTGTTCCACCCCAGCGCTGGCAGCATTTCACTCATGGGGAAAGTGGACCCTGAAGTGAGCAGGACCAAAATACTGCATGAAAATACATTTTTAATAATAAATGGCTTTGAAAACACATTTGTACTTTTCTTTTAAAGTTTGGTATCAATTTAAAATGTAGAGCTGGAATACTACTGAGATCCTTGAGAAAGATTATTGGCAATCCCAGCAATCTGAAGAGAGAAGTGCATTTTAAGTTGTAATCAATACACTTATGACACACATGAAAGGGAGAAGTTATATAAGGATTTGGGTTGTGTTGTTGGTTTTCTTTTTTTCCACTGGAGAGTGCCCTGACAGCCAGTTATTGCAGTGAGGAAAGGAAGTCATCCAGATGGACTCTCCGTCACACTAATGAAGCCGTCTCATAACTGTAACAGAGACCTCATGTATCTGCTGTGACACTCAGCAAATCCGGGCATGAATAAATAACCAAAGTCCAATTGAATTAACCTCCAGCTGATCAGCACTACTAAACAAATTATCCTAAACTCTGAACAAGATTAGAAGGACTGGCACAGGCCAGAATTATGTGGCAGGAGTGTTAATTCAGTTTAACAAGTTTAAACCTAATCCCCCAGTGGTCTCTGATCTCAGGGTTTCAGGGCAAAGCGGTTCCAAAATGGTCTTGGACAAGACAGGAAAGGAGGCTCACATGAAGCTAAGAGCAAAAACATGAGCTCAGCCTAGAGTCGCCTAGAGAAACAGAAGAAGAATTTCAAGTGCAGAGCAGAGCAGACTTAGGTAGAACATTCCTTACAGACCCAGAGGAGAGTAGGAAAATTACACTGATTTCCTTATGGACTATTCCAACCTCATTTCCAGGATGAAACTTAAAAAGTTGATAGCATATCTACTTTTTCTGATCATCATGTTTCTTGTACAGAAGCAGGAGATAAGTACCTGTGAAATAAGGGACAATATTTTATTTTAATGCCATTTTCCACAGTATATAATTGTATTTTTCTCCTAAGAGTACATCTGTACTGTCCATCAAATGCACAATTCAATTATAGCAAACTTCAGTTCATTATCTAGAATGGCACTAACAAACAATTTCAATACTTATTTCTTTTTATGTTGATTCATAAAATAATTTATGTGGTCAGTTAAAATTAAATTTAAACTTCAGCTTTAACAGACTCAATATTTTGCAGGTTTCTGAAATGTTAAATTGGCTTCCAAGAGGAAATATTTATTCTATTACTCTCTGGAGACAGGAGCGGATGTGGTAAACTGCACAAGTTTTCTGAAATGGAGATGACTAAGATCTGAAACGCTTCTAAATACAAATTCCTGCAGCATATGCACGTGCCTCACAAAATCTCTGAAACCAAAATATTCCTCATAAATGTATTTCCAATCTTCTGTCAAAGAGAAGTCCTTCAATGTGGCTTCCAGTTTCCTGGAATGTCACGCTTTTTCAGGGAGAGCAAGTGAATGGGATTAGTGCAGGTAGATGAAGACTGAGATCCGAGAGCCTCTGCATCCCACTGAAGGGCATCTGCCTACCTTCTTCTGCCTTGTCATGGTTATGTCTTCATGCAGGTCTGACTTTGACTCTTTATTATGATCTACAGCACAACTAATGTTTTATGTGCTAAGCTTCAGCACCAGAGAGGATTTTAATTTTGACTAGATGGCAAAAAAAAATTAATGTACTATGAAAGAGGAAGCATTCAGACACCAGCATTTCCACCATCTCTGTTTCAATATCTACAAAGAACTTAAAAATCAGATGGGCCCAATCTTCACCTAATATTCAAGAGTGATTTGTAATACCCAGAAATCATTTTGTTATTGTTTCATTGGCAAGGCACAGAGTTGCCCACATATTTATGTTTTGCAAAATGTAATTCTGTAATTCTGAGACTTCTGTTACACAACCCTCAAAATCAAATCACGACCTGACTACCGCATACTTTGCTGTTATTTATGCAAGATATAAAGGAAAAGTAAATATTTATTCTCATTTTCCACTGCGTGCACTGACTGATATCTCCCAAAGTTAACAGCAGCATTATGAACTGCAAATTATGATACATTGTCAAAGTTGAAACCATTTGGTTATATGCTTCTTACGGTTTCAAATATTCCCAATGCAATTTCATAACTGTCTTGAACATAATGAGACAATGGATTTTTCCTCTTTCAACTGTGTAATAATGAACAACTATTAGAAACACTTTATTATTTTCAGAGTTTGAGGGTTCAGTGGCCACAGAGAAAATATGCCCTTTTCAACCAAGTTTTTAATTGTTTTCTCACTTGAAAGAGGAGCTAATTTATTACTGGCAGCACACAAGGCATTCGTCTCATCAAGATACACCATTTTAACTACGGGTGAATTCTAGACAACAACACTATTTAATTTGCTGTCACAATTAAGTGATTTATACAACTGACTATAGTATTAGTATCACACTAATACTCTGATATTCTCTTGTTGCTTCTGCGAGACATGTTATTTTCTGTGCTTTCACACCTCTTTGGAACAGGGTGGTATGAGTTTTGTTCTTAGAAGCTATGCTACAATTATTTTTATGATCCACTCCATTTGCATGCTGTCTTTCAGCTGGCAGACCACCACAAACAGCTGAAAAACTCCTGCATAAACTATAGCGAGCCTTATGGCAATTACTGCTATCTTTACTGATCCATGGAAATAATTTCTTCAGCCATTCCAGTAATGCAAAGCTTCTGCTGTTCACAGGGTGGATCTGCTGATGGATGATACCATCCACAGGCCCTGCCATGGTCATGATCTATGTAAGGCTATTTGACATAGGAAAATGATGTAAACAGGACTCAAACTCAATCTTGCCTCATGATGGCTCTGTCTGCTCCATACCCCCAGGCGACAGTGTCCAGTACAGCCAGCTGTTATCTCATGACAAATATCAGGGAAAAAAGGATCATTAGACAGCACCAGGTTGGCTGCATGATATAATCCTGACTCTTTTAGGTAGCTAGAGCTCTTAGCTCTCTTAGGTAGTCTGGAGCTACAGTGGAGATGTATTTCACACATTTCCAGAATGTCGTTTTCATTTCAGTAGTTGTGGTAGTATTCAGTTCCTGAATATTTTTTGCAAAGAAATGTAGGAGCTGCTGGTTTTAAAGGTACTGAACAAATGAAAACTACTGCTGTTGGAGACCAAGCACCCAAGAAAGCATTTTCAGCAAGGTCCTTCTGTAGGTGAGACTTGCCTCACTTCTGCCAGGCTCTGCAATCTCAGCAGTAGCCCCGTTCTGAAACTCTCCCCCAGCACCAAGGGAGCTCCTTTCTCATCCCAGCCCCGTGGATCTCAGGTCTTCCTTCTCCAGTCTGCACAGCAGCTCAGAAAACACAAATGACACAGCATAACAAAGTCCTACAAGGGCTGGAGTACTCTTCTATTTATAGGTCGTTACATCTGACTAAAAAAAAAATATCCGAAGAGCTCCAGTCAAATTGCTACCGAGATGTTTCCAGGCCCAGCCAGAGTGTGCTGGCTTACTGCCATGCTTTTAAATCCTACCCTGTACCTTGAGGTTTCACAGGAAAATATACTAGTGTTCATATATGGGCAGTTACTATTTACACCAATATTAATGAACATTTCCATACTGTTTCCTTACTAGGTTGCAGATGCAAGAAAACAGAACAACAGCATGACCTGACAGTCTCAGGCATGCAAAGACATCCAGCATTCCCGTTTCAGACGCTCAGCTGAGTGCAGCTCACACAGAAAGGGAGCAGTCTGGTTTTGAGCTTTATGTTTATTTTTTCTTGAAAGACTGTGGGTTTTTTCCAGCTGAATTGTACACTGGGGAAATAGAAAAGGTTTACTCAACAATTAAATAGTTCAGAGTGGCTCTGCAATGCCTGGTTGATTGGCTTAGCCTTCCTCTTACTCATTCAACGAAGGAAATAAGAGATGTCCCATACAATAAGAGCTGTGTGGACAGCTTAAGAGCAAAGCAAACCCCTTAGACTTGTCCCTCAGAATAAGAAATTATACTACTTTTTATCCTAGGGACCACAGAAAAGGGATCAATGCCCAGAAGATCCAGAATCCCTTCAAAATATGAGCATGTAAAATGAGAGCCTCAGAGCTTCAGCTCCAAGAATGCCGTTCAGCTCTCACCTAACCCTGGACACGTCTGAACTCCTCAGCTGCTCCCATTGAACCTCAGGCTTCCCTGCAAATGATGCCCCGTTTCTGTCCATGTGCAGAACCAGCTGGGTGTTGGTCATGTTGGGTGGGCCCGAATCTCCGTCAGGCTGAGATCTAGAAACCGGGAGGTAGAACAGCCGACGTCAGCCGCAGCAGGCTGAACTCCCGACTGCGCACAGCCAGGTCCAGAGCTGTGTTTCCGCTTGGCACCGAGCAGTGACAGAGACCGGACTTCTGGGGTAAAGCTAGTCTTTGAGAACAGCCCCAGATGTGCCCCGCTACCCGCGTCCCCAGGGGCCTCGATTCAGTAGTATTTTCTGAACACCACCTCTTCCAGCCTATTAAATGCAGTGGGAACCGCTTGAAAGCACCAGGAGGTGGATTTGTGCCATCCCTCCCACCCCTTTGACCAACAGCCCCCTGGACAGCGTGCTCACGCCACCCACGTCCCCCCGACCTTGCTGTGACAGTAACGAGGGGAAGAGGAGCGCTCTGATATTGTCTGGCCAGAAGAACACATTTAAAAGGCATCTCTGCTTCACGTACCTGATTTATAACAAGGGTCAGAATAATTCCCAAGCAGCTCCCGCATCGGGGAGCAAACTAATTCCTTTCCTCTCTCTGGCTGCACAGCCCTGAGCCCAGCTGCACCTGAGGTTCCAGCTCACAGTCTATATTCTGCATCATAAAAGATACAAGAGAGAAATCTAAACTAGAGAAGTAATAACCTGTAAACTAATAAACCAACCCAGCACTTTGATAGCTAGGCGCTCCCAAGAGCCGGGATTATTAATGGATGTCCTGAAACACCGTGTGTCTAGTTTTCGAGAGAACCGGGAAACCTTTCTGATGCTCTGTGGATCTTATGCATTTGCTCTATAAAATCAGTTCAGATAAATGCAAAGATTATTATAAAAAGCAGCCTCCTTCCAGTCTACACACACAGAGGCACTTAAGCAGTTTAAAAAGAAGAGTAGTAAGAAACTGCTCAAATAAATAATAATAAAGGTATAAAGCTGCAATATTATGGGTAGTTTTTCTTGTCGAAGTGTGGGGCTGCAGAGTCATTGATTTTCGCTGGTAATTGAGATCGCGGCATGCACGGCTCATGTTTCTTCAGCAGCGAGTGCATGGGAGTGGAAGAAGGGATCCTGAAATCCTGCAGAATCTCCAGACGAGGATTTGACGGCTCTGAACGGCTGTCTGTCTCGATTCTTCACTTCCCTCGACCGAAAAAAGGGGTACATTAATAATCTGTTACGTCGAAAGAGACTTTATGAAGCTAACTGTAATAATGTTTCCAATGTGATTAGTGAGCTTTGCAGGAAAAGTGCTGTAGGTAACGGGAGTATAAGTATGGATACAGGTCCTTCTCCAGCAGAAAATGCTGGGAAGCAGGTGGCAGGCAGACAGACCCCCTGGAAAAGGTCCCGTTACCTGCCACGGTGTGTATTCCCAAATCTCCATCCCCTGCCTCAGTCCCACAGTTTACTTCCAGTGACGAAGGTTCACTGCTCAGCTACCTCCTGCTACTCGAGTTTGCTATACCCCACCTCAGCTCCATGCCAAAATGAGATACCCAACTGACTGGAACCATCCAAGATGGTTCCAGTTTTGGCCCAAACTAATGCAAAACAGTGAAGTATGGTGTTTCCAGGTAAATCTGAACTAGAGTGGGTTCTCTTCATTCTCCTGTCGTGTAAAAAATAAAATGGAGGCTGGCAAGGATGGCAGGAAGAATTCTGTCCTTTGTGTTTCCAGAAGAGAAATTACTCTCTGAAGAAGGCAGAGCAGGAATAAACTTCTTTATGAGTCAGGAGGCTTTACTGACAAGAGCTGCCATTATCTCTGTCAAACAGGCAAAGCCTCGAGTGATTGTGGTAAGCAAGAGAGAGGAATGTTGGGGGTTTTTTCACAGTGCTGGAAAACAGACTATTTGCCAGATTGCAAGGAGTGCCAAAAAGGTATCGAGCCTCTGAGTTTGAATTAACCACAAGAATAACCTTCTGAATTAAAAGCTTTTCCATGGACCTCTGCTGCTCTCTAACGGCGCCTTGAAGGATTCTCAGCACAAAGTTTCCGTGCTTCCTCCCATAGCCACGCTTTGTTAAAACTTCTAATACATTAAGAAAAAATACAATTCATGATGGTCTTAGACTACCCGCACAGATAACCCAGAACTCAAGTTGCTATTGCTGCAGCCGCAGCTCCAGCTTTTTGTGTGCGGTGGAAGTGGCAGGAAAGGGGAGTTAGCCCGCAGAAATGAAGGTTTGCAGCCCCGTGTTAGATGCAGCAACTGCAGAAGCCTGGAAGGTTGCAAACCTCTGAGAAATCCCAGTGTTCAGAGCTTTGTGTAACTTTATACGAAGTTATTATTCATGAGTATTTCAAAGGAAAACAAATACTAGCACTGAACGAACTGTATGCCACTAACAGAAACCAATGTTGACTCCCACTGCTCGTGGGACATGAACATTCCTGTTCCCACTCTTCCCACAGATGTCCTGGCTCCCATCACAGCCCCGTCGGGCGGCTGCCATCGTTCCCTCGGGCCCAACGAAGCAGCTGGACCACGCGTGGGGCGTTTTGGCACCGACCAGGCCGCTGCTTCTCCCGTCAGCAGCGAGGTGCAAGGCCCGGCGGCCTGCTGTGAGGGGAGGGCAGGGCGCGGGGCAAGGCTGCTCCAGTGGCCCAAAACCAGACTTATTTGGATGAAAAGCATGTTCGGGGCCTTAAAACACAGCCTGACACCCAGTGGGTGGGAGCCGTCCTATCCCATGTGGAAACGAGGGATGGGGGGTGTATCGAAACGAGCAGCCTCCCTACAGCCCCCGGGTTCCCCGTGTCCCCTCACGGGCGGGCGGAAAGGCACACCACACCACAGCAGCCACACCACAGCAGCCGGTGTAAAACGGGCAAAACCGGTCGAGGAGGCCGGGCCGGTGCACGGGGCCCAGCGCTGGGCCTGACCGTGCCCCTGAGGAGAGCGAAGGTGGGGCGGGAGATGGCGCCTCCCCGGGCGCGGGTAATGGCGGCGCGGCGCTGA
>NW_010225197.1:76058-85547 GCF_000690775.1 Eurypyga helias | reverse complement strand
AACCACTCTGATTCCATGATCAGTTCTGTGTCACATGCAGATAAAAGATTCATTAGCCTTTGTATATTGAAGACAAAAGGTTGAGCACAGGAGATGGGATTTCTTTCAGGTGCACTTACTTCAAAACTTAGAGATACTAGCATACGTCAGCAGCCTTTATTCCTTGGCAGAGTTTTTCTAGCCAAGACTTCTTAATAATTGAAAACTTCTGATGAATAATGCTGACTCATATGTCCTGGGAGTTGCGCAATTCAGATCAATATGGTTTTTTGTACCTTGCAGTATGCTGGCATTGCCGTTGTCCTCCTTGAAGAGAAGCACTGCGTGGTTCACATGCTTGAGTTTAAGCTTAAGCTTGAGCAGTTTGTCAGCAGCTTGCCTTGCAGCTTCACGTTATGGTGGTGTTTACTGTAAAGCGATGATCACGCAGAGCTTAAACAGTGGGAACGTTTTGTAGTTAGGTCTTTAAAATACACTAAGTATGTGTTGTCGCTTGTGCCATAAACTAGCCATTTTTAATTCCTTTTGTTCTGGGTGTTGGAACCATGCTTGCTCAGAACAGGTGATGTTTAGAAAAAGTGAAATAGAGCAAACGTCTCATTCTGAAAGACAAGACAACAGAGTAAAACAAATAGTTACAGAAATACCACTGATACGTAGGAGCAGAGCTGAAGAACCTGATCCATAGCAGAGCCTCTTCCTTTGTACAGCTGGGTACGTAACCGTTCCAACATGTTCCTCGTCCTGTTGCCTTCCCAGGCAATCATCCTCCTGGATCTGGGATGTAGTGTTTCTTATTTCACTTTAAATAATGGAGAGAGATACATAGCCCCGAGCTCCAGGTGGTGTTACAGATCTCTGAACAATGATCCGTTCAGAAAGAAATAGCTGTTTAGGAACGTAGCAAAACACATCTGTAACAAGCAGATCAAAGACTCTGTAAACAGAAATTAAAAAAAAAAAAGGAGGGTAAAGTGGGTCAGATTCATGGCACAATTTTGAGATAATCTGTTGATAAGCCACTGCTGCAAATGTTTGTCTTTCAAACAGTTGCACGTGGGTGCTTGATCCAGAAGGAAGCCGGGGCTTGCTCCACTGTTGAGGTCTGAGCGGCAGCGTGGTGGCTGGTCATTGCCTGGAGAGCGCTGGGCCCGGCGTGCATCGGCTGGCGCCAGCAGCTCGGCAGTATGTTCCCTGCAACGAAGGCACATGATGAACTAGTAAAATCTTTCTGCCTTGTTAATAGCATGAGCAAGGACAAGTAAAAATACTGTGCTTGCTGGGGTTGGGCTGGAACGGAAGCTGCAGCGAGGAAATTTCCTTTAACGTGGGAGCCAATGATGCTCGTTTTCTTTTTCTTTCCGAATGAGTCGAATATGCGTTCAGATTAGATGCGTTCCTCAGAGTCTCTCAACATGCTGAGATTTGAATGCCTTTGGGCTGGGTTTGAGTGACTTGGCACTGACAGGCAGTGACCATCTACGTGGCAGGTAGCAACGGGGGCAGAACAGGTGAAAACTGTGTGGCAGTTAGATGCAGGGGATGCCGTAGGGGCGTTAATGGCTAAATCAAAAAGCAGAAATCCCAGATCTACCTCTGCCTTACAGCTGAAAAACCTTTCCCTTGAGGCTGCAGGATGGTCATCTCAGTCTGTCCATAGGATTATGGAGTGTTTCTGGTTTTACCTCTTTTTCTACTTACGGAAAACAAACTTCAGCTCTAGGCTCATGTTCAGTTCCTGAAGTTCAGCTCTTGCAATCTAAATTAGACCTGCCCAGGGTGTTTGAGAGGTCAGTGCTCTTGGAGACTGCAGTGGAAACTTGTTTGGAGAGAACAGGGGAGGGCTGGAACAATGTCAGACTGTGCTGGGAAAAGCTGCTTCATGTGGGATGTCTTCAAGGAGCAATTACAAAAATAACACTTGCTGTCAGCCAATAGAGCAGAGCAGGGAGTGGATAATAAATACAAAAATCTGCTTTGTGTTCCAGCATCTCAAGATGTAAAGCTTTCCTATTAGAAGTTCACATGGAGAATGGTAATTTAAAACAGCCACTCTTCCAAACAGCTCGTAGCTACACTTTAAATTTTAATGTTGATGAGTGGAAATTAAAAAAAAAATAAAAGGCGATTTTTACAAGCATAGAAAAACTTCTGGATGGTCAGAAGTGTGTGCAGATGTTTAGATGTTGCTCTTTCTCTCCTTCTTGTGGCTGCTTGGTAGGGAAGGTGGTGCAATTCGTGTACAGAATCTGTTTCAAGGCTACTTGCTGAAACCCCATTGAACTGAGTGGGGCTGCTCCAGGACTGACTGAGAACAAACATGAGACTAGACACTACGGCTTTCCATCCTTCTCCAAGAAATGCTGTTTTCACATGCTATGTGAAATGAACTTCTTCCCATAATTGGCAAATGACCTGTGAAATTTTCATGTGAGCAGTTAGGTTGAATCAATCAATTTTTGACAAACCGTGTGTGTCATCCTGAGGTTAGATTTGGCAAGCAACATCTGTAGCTTGCCACCATGAAAAATTATTTCCACTGTGTTCTTCATTAAATTTTTCTTCAGTATTCAGCTATCACTTGAGGTTTACAGTTGTCTGCCGAAGAATTAAAAAAAAAAAGAGCAATGAAAATTGACTGTTACTAGTTATGTATTAAAATTTAAAATCCCTTGAAGTATCAAGGTATGTGGGTTGTTTTGATTTACATGTATGTCTGTTTAGTAGTGCACAAACAGAAAATACCAGTTCTTTCCTAGCTAGCTTGCTGGAAAGTATGCAACCCAAACTGACAACAGGAAAGAATAGAAAGAATTTGTTTTTAAACATCAGTTGAATGAAAGCAGAACTGATGTGTCTCCTGTATTTCAGGGGATGTTTTCATATATCTGAGTTCCAAAGTGCTCTCTGTTTTCTTACAGCCAGAGTCTAGTTTCAGCTTGAAAAAATACTGTATCACATTCCTGTAGAGTGCTTTTAATTCCGGTGGATCTTGGAGACTCTTAATCGTTTATCGCACAAACTACCTTAATTTCAGTATTGCATGTCACTAAATGTAATCTGCCCATCAGGAGGCTGTATGTGCTGACCCTGCAAAAGGTAAAACTGGGAAACACAAAAATAATGCAGTATTCAGATTAAGCTGCTGTGGAAATCTGAGCAGGCAGTATGTTCTGAGGAATTAATTTTGGATAAAGGCTAATCTGCTACCTACCTCTGCAGTTGCTGGAGAGAGGGTCTGCTCCCATTAGCAGCTCTAAGTAGGGTCCTGATGTAGGTAGTATGAAATGTGTTCTGGAAGGAACACAAGTCCCTCTCCTTTAACTGCAGGAGGAACCTGGTAGGCGGAAGTGCCAGTACCAGCAATTAATCTATATGAATACTCCCCAATTAATTGTGTAATAAATTTGGCTGCTCTCCTGTCAGCTTGCATCTTCTGCTCTGAGCCGTTAACAGAGATGAGGAATTAGTTGCACAAATAACACAGAGGAGCTTGTGCCTACAGAATACGTTTGTTGCTACTGCCAAAGAGCAAACTTGCAGAGGGGCAGCTTCAGGTTGGTTGGCTCTAAGTGTATTTGAGAAGCAGGATGGTGTTTTTGAGAGATGATGTATAAAAACTTTGTCTCCTTGATCAGAACAAAATGTTCATGTTTCCATATCAGGAGTAAGCAGTACATTTATGGCATTCACCAACTTCCATGTTTCGAAGTATACAGAAAGATATGGAAAACTAAGTCTGTCTTTTCAGGAAGATGATAGCATCACAGATCTCGGTATGCAAGTCCCAGTTGCTTGGTGTTCCCTCTTTCCAGCAGCCAGCCAGAGGAAACGCAGGTCACAGTGATGCCATTGCTCAGTGCCAGCAAGGATAGGATACCATGGCAGGAAAGGAACCCAGGAGGAGAAAAATCCCTCTAGGGTACCCCCCCATCGTGCACCCAGGGATTTTGCTTGCCATTTCTGTGCCACAGTAGGGGTACCCATCCCTGGGTCATGCAGGAGGTGAGCACCTGCACCCCACCATGGGAGCAGGGGCCCAGCTTTTGCAACTGCCTCATTCAGCGCTGGCCTTTGTTTAACAGACCTCTCCCATAGCAAACCAGGGCTGTGTACCCAGGCTGAATTGCAGCTCGGTTGTGCCCCTTCTCCATCTGTTTCTCCCCAGGTTGTTGCACCTGGGACACGCAGGAAACTCACGGACAGTGACTTCCCATGTACCTGCAGCATTGTCCCCAGAGCTGTTGGGGTCTGGCGTGCCTGTGTGCGGTTGTAGCTGTGGGGAGCCAGCTGCGTCAGCGCTCGCTCTGCATCTGGGTCAGATCCTGTTGGCTGTGCTCAGCTGGGGCTGCCGGTGGGGAAGCGGTAGGAATGGGGGCTGTGGGCAACAGGACTGAGTGAATGGGGAGCAGTTCACTCAGTGAACTGGAAGGATGCCAGCACCTACTTTGGAGTTCAGAAATGGTACAGATGCTGTGCCCAGCCCTTCCCGAACAGCACTGTGATCAGCCATCCCGGCAGCATGCCCATGCAGCAGGCAGGCACTGCTCCCCAGACAGTGGGCATCCCTCTCCCTGTGGTGTCAGCCTCTGCCACGGCACCCAGCAGGACTCCACAGTGGACAGTACTGCTCCCTGTGGCAGTCGGGAGCCCTGTGCAACACTGGGGTCCGCACAGTGCCGTCCTCTGAGTTGGCTACGCTGTGCGTGGCTCCTTCCCAAACCCTGGATGGGGTGTAGCTCTCCTCCGAGGAGTTCCCCTCCACCTGGTCCTCCCTCCCTGGCACGTTCTAGGTTTTAATCATGCTTCGGCACCATCCGTCTCGGGCACATGCCAAGTGTCCTGCATCTCCATTGGAAAATAAATGAAGGCCAGCAACAGCGGGGGGTGGGATAAAAAAAAAAGGCCAGAGTGACTTTAGAAAAAATATGTGTAGAGGAAAGGGAATGGCAAATGCTGCTGGTTAACTGAAGCTGTCCTTGTACAGACTCAATCTCCCTTTTCATCAAGCAGTTGGAGAAAAAAAAAGGGTTTTTGATACATCTTGTGATGAAGGAACTAAACCATAGATCTCAGAAACTCACAGGAAGAGGGGGGAGCCAGAGCTCCTACAGCCAAAGCAGAAGCCACATCCAGAGAAGGAGTTTGCTTGAAGATAATTCTCTTTGACTAGTTAGAATTGCCACTCCAAAAGATTTTCTTTTTCAGTAATTGTTTCACCTGACGTTTTGCCACTGACTCTGTATGTGTGTATATACATATAAAAACAAGTTAGAAAAAGTGGACTGTTCATTTGTGCGATGTGTTTATACACATGACGTGGGAATAGTTTCTGTCATACTGTTGGAGCGATCTCCGGACGGGCTTTCCTGGAGAGCCAGCCAGGAGACTTCTCTAATCTAGGTGTATTTTCAGGAAAATTATCTGGGGCTTCCCTTTACATCTGGGGGAATGGGGCTTTGTTCGAACCTCCATGCCCAGCTGAGCTTTGTTTGGGAACATCTGGGAGCTGCAGCACAGTGCCTGCGCTTAAATCCTGCTGATGGCCGTTCGCTTAGCTGTTGTCTGAGCGTGTGAACGTGGACCTGTTGGCTTCATAGAGGTGGCTGAGTGAAGCAAACAGTGAAGTACATACAGAATTTAATCTTCAGTGCTGAGACCATGTTAATTTTCCACAAAGTGTTCTGCTCTTGCAGTGGGATGGGGTATTCCTTGTGTTGCCTTTATATTCCAGTTACAGTAATTGTCTGAGCTGCTGTTGTAAGGGCTAATATTAAGTACAGTTTTCTGAGAATGCCATAGCTTCTGCAGTGGAAATATTTTACTGGGCAGTGTACTTAACAAGTTATCATTTCACCTGTGATTAGAATCCTACGTAGTATGAAAACCCACAAGTTGTTTCAGAACACCCGTGTTATCCAGCAGTGCTTCTGAAAAGCTTAACAGCCTGTTTCCGGTGTGGGAAATGTGATCAGATAGGATTGTCCTGAGTTGAAACGAAGACATTTAATAGAAAACCTTAAACACAAGAAGCGTTTCATGTTTTTTAAAGAACTTTTTATTTGTTGATGTAGAGGTGTTTATGGTCCCTGGAAGAGTGAAATGCATTTAGCCAACAACGTCTCTCTTCTCTCTTAGATTACAGAAGTTTGTGGAGCCAAGCGCGTGGGTTACTTTGGTCCTGCTCAATTTTATATTGCTTTGAAGTTAATTGCTGCAGCGCAGTCAGGGTTCCCAGTACGGATTGAGAGCATTAAGAATGGTAAGTAGCAAATTTTGCTTGCAGCGCTATGCACTTGTTTTTCACTTTCTTCAGGGCCTGTCAGCTCTCTGCGGTGGTAAACTTTATTCTAACGTGTCTGGGAAACAATTTTATTTTGAGGAGCAGAGAAAGAGTAAAAGGTAACGTTACGTTCTCTAAGTGACTGGTAGAAAATGGCAGTGAATTACATGTATGGCAAAGCTGAAGTGACATCCCCTTCTGCAAAAGGCATTATCAAAGGACTGGCATGAGTGACAGCTGATCGGTGCTGTGGATGCATTTCTTGCCTTCAGCCGCTCTGATGTTGACAGCTGTCCAGAGTGGGAGCTTTGGATAGCTGCTTTGGGTAGAAGGATGGTGCAGGGGCTGTGGGCAGGTCAGGGATGTCCCTGTGAAGGGCAGGTTACAACGCTCATCTGTTTCAGCGATAAATCCTGCAGAAATAAATGGGTAACGGTGACAAAATCATAATGCTTCCTATCTGTAGGTATGAAAATGCGTATTAGATGTAACCTAAGAGCTTTGTTCTTCCCTGTGAATTGACAGTAACATTCAGTGTACCATTTCTGATGAAGAAAAATGCTTCTTAAAAGGGGCTTATCACACTCTAGCGATGAAGAGAGAAAGCAGGTCCCTTTAGCTGTGAAACCTTGACAGCGACTAAATGCAAGGAACTCTGTGTTCTTGCCTTGGTGATGCATGCTCTGCCTCCGCAGGGCTCAGGCTTCAAAACACGTCGCTTTTGACCTGGGCTTGAGCCTAAAGAGGTTTGAACCATTAGCTCCCGTACCCCAGGGACCTACCCATACTTTCGCAGTCAGGTCTGTGCTCCTGGTGCCGTTTCTACGCTGCTGTCCCTGCTAAGGGCAACAAAATGAAAAATTCACCTGTGTTGCAAGGCATAGGGAGGGGGTTCCCAGGTATGCCCCATCCCAGGTGGGTGGAAGCTGGGCTGGTGAGCAGCACATGCAGACCTGTGTGAGCTGAGCTCCCGACCAAGTGAAGGGCATCAGATGCAGCCGGCATGGTTTGGTGTGGTGCCTGGCTGGCAGGGGAGTTTAAACTGCGGGTGGAGCGGGACAGCCTGGATTTGTCTGTCTGTTTTCCTTACTGACAGCTTGTGTGCTCTCTCTTGCATTGTGCTCCTTTTTAAGGTTATTATTTTGGAAAAAAACTATGCCCAAAAAACCAACAAACTAGATAGAAACCTGAACTGAGATTTACTGTGTATGTTTTACAAGTCCAGCATCTGCAAATAATCCACAAATTTGAGTAAAGAAGGGTACTTGCACTCCTTGTATTGATAGTCTGCTTACTTACTGTTACTGAGATGCTTCCAGTACTAATTACATTTCAAGAGAAAACGTAATAGTGCCTTTACAGTGGGGTGCCCATGCAACAAACTCCACTTGTCTCCCTTTCTTTCTGGTAGTAGCTGTAGGTGTAAATGATTACAGAGGTGATGTATGACTTCGCTCAGTTTTCAAAGTTCTTTTAATTTTACATGTATTGATCATTCATGGTGACTGTGCACAAAAATAAATGGTGTTTCTTCGAAATAATCGTGCCTCACCCTAAAGAGCGACGGAGTATCACTCTTCTGCTCTGCAGAGCAGATGTGACATGGGACCTTTTGACACGGTCGTCTCGCCGGGCCCTGGCGTGGTCTCTGAACCCTACCATTTTTAATTTGTTCCTTTCATGATGGCAGTGTTGCGGATACTGTGATCCTGACTGATTAATTCATCAGTCCCGCAGTTTCTGTGGGAAACTGTTCTTTTCAGTACAGACACCGTTTTGAAGGCAGGAAATGAGTTTGCCTCTTACTTTAATAGCGTGCACAATGCTTATTTCTTTCTCTTTGCATGGAGAGATTATATATTAAGCTAGTGAATGTAGCTTTGTGTAACTTTCACGTTTTTATTAAGACATAAAATAATCACAGGAGTTCCACACTTATAAATGTTACAAAATATAAATAGTACTCTTTTTTATAGATAAACTTTTCATCAGTTTTACAAGATGATACTGCTTCAAGTACTTGTAATCTTCTGTAGTCTCAATTGAATTTTTCTCTCTTTTAATGAAGAGCTGCCTCTGCCACGGTTTATGGCGCTGAAAAATGACAGTGAAGTACGTTATGGGACTCCAGCAGAACTCCACGGAGTTAAATTTCAGGTTCCACATGCAACATTGGAAAAAAATTCCTACAAAAGAACAGATGAAGGGGACAAACAGGTAACAGGCCCGTCTCCTTCAGGCCAGTATGTCGTTATGCGTCCTCCTTTTGGGTCCAGTCCTGCAAATGATTACACTCAGGTGGGCTTACTCAGTTCTGCAGTACTAGACAGGAGGCAGACTTCTGGTGTACAAATAATTCTCCTTGGGGCTGTGCTCTGATTTTGATGCATCCCAGTTGCATCCCTGAAGGCAATTGCTCTATGTGAGCTTGTATAAAACTGATGGCCCTGTAATATTCTGTGCAAATTCTTTCAGTGTTGTCCTCCTCCTTAGTCCAGTGCTGTTTCTTGGAGAGTACTTGGGAAGGAGCAGCAAATAAATGTGTCTGTGAAACAGAACAGGTAAGTGAGCCATTTCTCATGGCCAGTATGATCCTTAGTCACTACAGAAATATTAATTGGAGAAGAGGTGTTGAATCACAAGCCACTATTTCTGCATGGGATAAGGTCACCAGGTTTTCTTCCATTCTAATCTCTCCCAGAAGCAGTCCAGAAGAAATCTGCTTTTCTTTTGTCCTCAGTGAAATACCGACCCAGGGTCTCTTGTTCTGAGTTGCCAATCTAATAGAGCCGTCTAAGGGAGATTTGTATTACCTGTATTTAGGAGAGCTGAGAGTGCTTATTCAGATAAAAGCAGCTGCACAGTGCAACCTTGATTTTCTTAATTTTCCCCAGGCCTGACACCTTCTCCTCTGGTACCGTATCAGGTCACAGTGTACCTTCCCATCATGTGCACACACAGTGGGTGGGTAGTGGGTGTGAGTAATAGTGTTCCCAGCCTGAGGTCAACCTGCAGGAGTGAGCTGATGACAAGATACACGGGTGGAATAACAGGATGAGGAAGAACAAAATGTATGCCTATCTGTCTGTGTGTACTGACACTGAAGCAGAAGGCTGCCCTCAAACCCCTGATTCCATCTAGGGTATCTGTGTGGTGTTGTATTTTCCTTTTTACACAGTAAACCGTTTCGGGATCACATCCTCCTC
>NW_010225197.1:51968-76034 GCF_000690775.1 Eurypyga helias | reverse complement strand
GAGAACAGATGCCCAGTAACACCTACTGGTCTGCAATGCTTAAAATACCAGGGTTGGCTTTTTTGGTGTTTTATATGAAAAATGCTCACCCAGAAAGAATGCATTCACCCTAACTGTGTTATGTAAATTCAAATATACCCACTCTCATTAAGCATTCTACGTGCACTTCTTTAGGCATCTTTTGGAAGTAAAATACCTTGAGCTGTTTGTTATAAAGCTTTGCTGTGACATTGCCATGCTTTACCCTGAGAAGGCTCAATACCTTCTGTCTTTCTCAACTTTTATTTTTTAAGGAGCCTTTTCTTGGAACTAAAGGGCCTCAGGAACTACAGTGTTTGCCTTTTCTTTGTTCTCCATGCTGTACGCATTCGGATCACCATGCAGGATTCCTTACTTGGTTCTTTTGCTGTCGTCTCAGAATTCCGTTTTGTCTTGGTGTGTTTTTGAAATAGGAACCCAAGTCTCCACCGATGTCTCCAATCTGCTCACCTCCTGCTTCTCCATCTACGTACCAGAGAATACCCTTGAGTTATGGATATGGTAAATCAAGAAGTGGGCTGGAGCAGCAGCATGGAGGTGGGATAAAAATTGGGATGTGCACATTGTATTAAATTATTACTATTTTTTTTTTCTTCTCAGATGCATCCAAATTTCAATTACAAATTTCAATCAGCCTAATCATTTTAATATTTAATTAGACCTGTATTTTGGAAAACGATTCAGTCATCTAATTTCATTTTGATTATACAATCCTGCTCGCTTTCTGGTAAATTAGATTTATGTGTTACTGCTCACAGACAAATGCTACTACCTTATCTCTGACAAGACTATGTGCAGTATATCCCAGTGACAGTGTTGGTGAGTGTTTTCAGACTGCACAGTGCTTTTTGTTTCAGTAGAGGGGAAGAAGAGCTCGCTCCTGATTTTAAATAGCTGCTACCTTAGTTTTCAGATTGGCAGTGAACCTTCCTTTGCAGGAAAGGGTAATAATCTCTCTGGATTTGTAATGGGAATAACAATAGGACATTAATATAAAAGCAGACCCACGAAGTAACTTAGGCAATACAGACAAAAAAACCCAGGCACTACATATATGCTCTGTCCTTGATCTCACTGCCATTAGAGTAGATGGCAAAACATCATTTGAGTAAGAGGGTGTTTTAGTAAGAGGGCAGAAGCCAGCTTTACTAAGGCTTTACAAGCTGTTAATAATAATAGCTTGCCTGTGCTCTCCTAATTGCAGCGTCTGGTGACCAAGATGGTGGCTGTTTCCCAGAAAACAATGAGGATTAAAGTAAGGGCACAGAATTTTTTAATGTAGCCCTAGACACCTTTCTAGAAGAAATCCTTCAACCAGATGAGGGAACTGGGGTTGTTTGGTCTGGAGAAAAGTATTCTCAAAAGTGACTTATGGCTCCCTACAACTACCTGAAAGGAGGTTGCAGAGAAGTGGGTGTTGGTCTCTTCTCCCTGGTGGTAAGCAATAGGACAAGAGGAAACGGCCTCGAGTTGCACCAGGGAAGGTTTAGATTGGATATTAGGAAAAATTTCTTCCCTGAAAGGTTGTCAGGCTCTGGAACGGGCTGCCCAGGGAGATGGTGGAGTCACCATCCCTGGGGGTATATAAGAGACATTTAGATGTGGTGCTTACGGACATGGTTTAGTGGTGGACTTGGCAGTGCTGGGTTGATAGTTGGACTTGATGATCCTGGAGGTCTTGATTCTTTGAATCTGTGAAATGGTGTTCTCAGTGTCAGTAAGTGGGTAACGTTTTATGGCCCATGCTGTACCAAATGCTAGGCTAGGTGATCTCCCGGTTCTTCCTGGCCTTTAAGATTAGGAACCTTCCAGTTTTCTGAAGAGCGCTGGAAAGGGCAGGTCTGAAAGGCACGTGTTGGTGTCCACGCGGGAAGTGCTGGAGCCACAGCACTGAACTGGGGGGTTGTTCTGTGCTGCAGGCCTGGCCCTGAGACTGGACAGCCTGTTTGCAAGGGCAGCCCTTCGCACCCCAGCCCTGATGGCACACTCTTTTTCTTGATAGTTCGGGAAGTTTTTCCTGCTAGCAAACACATAGCAGAGTGGCCTTGTGCTTAAACCTCCCCTCCAAGGGCATCTGTATGCTTCCCCACTTCCTTCCTGTGGGTTTCTTTTTTCTGAAACTAGAAGTTACTTGTAGAGGCATAAAAATAGATACCAGTGCAGGATGAGACCACTGAGGTAAGCAGGAGAGTTAGGGCATGATTTTTAAGGTCTTCCTGAGCTCAGAATTTATAAGGTTTCCTGGTCTCCCTTTTCATTAAGAGTCTTTTAAGTTCTGTCTGTCTAATGCAGCTCGTCTTTGCAGCGGTACATTTTAAATAGGCTGGCAGCAGACGTTTTTGGCTCTGTAAGAGTTTGCAAGTGAGTTGCCTTTGTGTTTGCATACTTGACCCGTTTTTAAAACATTGTTCTTAAATGCGCTGTTACGTCACCACTTACTATATTTGCTGCAGTGGAACATAAGTGACTTATTTTAGCAAAAGAAATAATTGTTACTTTTCTTTACTGACTTTACTCCAAATATTGCAAAGTGGTGAGTCATGTATTTTGATTTTCAACAGACATTAGGGAAGGGGGAAGAAGAGTATATGGAAAATTAGTGATTTACTGTTTGATAGCATTGTCAAAGCATGTTTTTTCACAGCTCAGTTGAATTATTTCTTCGTATTCATAATGCATTCTTCTGCTATATATGGCTATAAGCATATAAAATGTGTACAAACATAGGCAGGGTATATAGATACGTATTTCAATATGATGATGAATGATTTCTGTTACCTACTAATATGTAACTGGCAGTTTCTGTCAGTAATGTCTGAAGAATGATGCAATGTAAAAGAGAATTCAGTGGCTGGAATTCTGTTGCAGAAGACAAAATGGACTTTGATGCTACAATACTAGGTTCACTTTGTAGATGCTTGACAAAGGGGACTTTGATACTGTGATAGTAAGTTCTCAAGATAGATCCTTGACCTTGTGGTATTTAATAATTTTCTTTAGCCTAGTAGCATCTTTTTTATTATCCTTTTGTTTATATACTATATTTTAAATGCCTGTAGCTTCTTATGAAGTCAGACATTCTACTCACCAGCAAGATGGACCGTCATCAGGGAATTATGGAGCCAAATCTGCACTCTCCTGTTCAACTCTTAATCGGGTAATGGCTTGCGTGTTTTTCTTTAGTAGTACTACGAATGATACAATAGCGAAATTAAAATAAAAAAAGGCAGAATAATTCTCATTTCAAAAGTAAGAAGTGTTCTCCATGTTGTTTTTAGACTAGAGGCTGATGCATGCTTTCTTTAGTATATGAAAAAGAAAAAAAGCTGATGGGAAGGAAAAATTAAATAATCCAGTTAATTAAATTGCTGAAGCTAAGCAAATAGCATAGGCAGGAAAACTAGACTGAGAATCTTCAGTTCAAAGGTAAATAAAAAATAAAAATAGAGGTTGTCTTAGCAAAAGTAAAATGTTTTAATTTAAAATGATGAGGTTTCACAGAGATTCCTGCTTGATTTAGGATGCAGTCTGTAATATATGCATAGTATTTGTGGCCTAATATTCTGCTTATTCTGTTTTTTTTTTTAACTCCAGTTGGTTAAATCACATCCCAAAGAGAATAAATGAATTTCTGAACATTTGCTTGCTTTTATGAGATGGGTCCTGTGTTTTCCTGCTGGTTGCAAAAGCAGATCTTTCCGATGTTGCAGTATGCCTGCTGTGCACTTAATATGCAAACAGGTAGTTTGCCCTAAGGAAGGACAAAGCTGTCATAAGGGAGAGCTTTTCCTAAATAAGTAAGACTCCAAGACTATGTAGCTTTTCTCTACTACCCCACAACCATAATAAAATGTTACCTGAGCCTCAGGAAAAGGTTTACAGCTAGCAAATAATTTGTGCTAGCTTGAAATGAAATTGGGTGCATTTGTTCATCACTTTGAAATGAAAATTAATTTACAGCTTTATGTTCTTGCCTGTTTTGAGGATGCTTTGATATATTTCAGAACGGGTGTTTTGAGTTTGATTCTTAGGAAATGGATAGGTATGTCGGAGAAAGGGTTGCAGAGCTGGTTGGAGCCTGATTATTGTTCATTCTTGGCCTCCCTCTTTAAGACTGGTGTCACCCAGGCTTAAATCTTGACTAGTAAGTCATTCCAGTTTAACGAAGGCACTAATTGTACCTAGCATCCCTCTTGCTGACACTACCACCCAGCCTCCCTTAAACATGTCAAGCAGGAAGCAAAGACATAAATGGATAAAGTGTTCTCCTCTTTTATTCTTTTTCCTGAAGGAGAATTTTTACCTAAACCATGGGAAGTGACAGAAGGTCGAGGAGGTCTTTAGGGGTTTGTGTGTCTCCCTGTCTCAGCAGAGCAGTTACCTGGGCGAGCTGAGAGTCCAGAAGCGGGAATAGCTCCGTAGTACAGCAACGCTCCAGACTAAATATATAGTTTCTTAGCAGAGCTAAATTTTCATGCATGGTGCTGCATGAATACAGCTTTAGGTCCTTCACTCATTCTGTTTCAGGTGTATAATGCGCAGTTCAGGGTTGTAATGCGTAGCAGCCAAAATGCACCCCAGAATGCACACGGGGTAGCGAGGTATGACTTGGACTTTCCATTTTGCAGCCAGTAGCAGTAAGATTTTTTTTTTTTTTTTTTTTTTTAAGCTTCAGTCATGTAAACTTCCTTTAATTGCCTGGTTAAAGATGCCCAATATTGGCCTCGGATTTAACAGATAAATAGTGGGATGGTAATCAGGGTGGCCATTTCTGCTTCTCATCCTTTTAAAATACTCATCCAGTGATCAAGAGAGTGAGCCAGTTTTCTTGAGGTTACCAGTGCTGCGTGTGGCCCTTCTGGCCCCTGCCTGTGACCGGTGCCAGTGTCCCTCCCTTCAGTCTCTTTCAGCCGAACGGGAGCAGCAGGACAGTGGTGCCCACTACTCGGATGACCCTTGGAGGATAACGGAGGAGCAGCGAGACTACTACATCAACCAGTTCAAGTCTCTGCAGCCCGACCTGAACTCCTTTATTTCAGGTAATTTTAACCAAACACTCTGCATGTTGAGTAGAGGAACCAGGCTGAGAGGTGTGAAGTGTGAAGTACTTAAATCAATTCTTTTTACTCTCTGGGATGAGTTTATGAGAAAGAGTTGATGGCCTTTTCTTTTTAAAGGCAGACAACTCAGTGCCCACAGTGTTGGTTTGATCTTTGTTTTTTGTTTTCCTAAATATCGTGAATTTAGGAAAATAATTACATCTAAGAGAGAAGTGTTGCAATTCAGTAGAAATTTACATGAGCTCTCACTCTGAGGGACTGTATTTGTGGGTCACACCTGCAGTGTATATTGAGCTGAAATAGCCCTTAGGGTTGTGCTTGCTTTCCTCGCAGAAGTGTGGCAGTGTCCATGTGATGAAAGCAAAGTATACAGCTAACTGTCCTGTGTGTTCAAGCCTCAGTGTTTATAGCTCTGAGAGACTGAGATTTTGACCTTTAGGTGATTAAAAGCAAATCCTGGAGAGTACAGACAGTGTAAAAGTGTTGTTAACAGCGTACTGAGATTGCATTTCCATCCTGAATAGGGGGATCGGGCTGCTTATGAGAGGAATCTCTGCAGGTATGGACCATTGGTGTGGCAAGGAAAAGGTCACATGTTTTAAACTGAGTGGTTTTTACTGAGCCCTGCTGTATTACTGGCATTCAGGAGGCTCGGATCCAGCCAGAAGTTTAAATAAATTGCTTGCTGCTGACACAAATCAGTGCTTCACCAGTTCTTTACGTCAGTTCAGTCTCCTTCATATAATTTGCTTGAAAGAGAAAATGGTTGTTCAACAGCATTGTATTTCCTCACAGACTTCTCTGTCTGCAGCTGTGTACTTATGTATGTATGCATATACAGCTTCTCAGGTAGCGCTGCGTTTTCCTTTATGCTGAGCAAGATTCTCAGGCAGTCCTTGCACATCCAAAATTGCCATTTAGAAACGATAAACTTGAGCTTCCACAACATCCTCAAATAATTAAGCTGTAGAAATCTTTGCTGCAGGGTGATACAGATTCTAGAGGTTTGTTGTTTGAGAAATCTGTGATTGAAAAATCTGTCAGAAGTTACTGACTATGTAAGTGCTACCCCTGGTTGTGAAAGCTCCTGAATCACAGGTGGCCAGAGGTTGGGGGATATGCTGGAGCCTCGTTATTGTTGCATGGCTTTGTCATGGTCTCATAGTCTTCTCTTGGTGTCCACTGTTGGAGAGGACATGCTGCGCCAGGTGAGTCTTGGACCTGCACTGGTGACAGCTTTTCCTATGCTCTGCAGTGGGTGATCTGACCTGAATGCACAAGGGGAAGAGTGGTATAGACCTTAGAAGTCTCTCCATTATGTTGCCTTAAGTTTTGTGTCTGTCCAGGAAGGGCTTCAGGGTACAGGGATCTTCTGCTACCTCTATAGTCTGTGTATATGGGATGGTCAAGTAATGGGTTTGTTAGCTAGGAGAAGAATGAGAAGGGCTGTTTTGGCAGGGTGAGTGAGGATGCTGCCTGCAGCAGGACAGTAGCTGTGTGCTATCTGAATCTCCTGGCTCTTCCCCCCCCCCCCCCCCCCCAGTAAAATCTGACCCAGGGAAAAGTCGTGGTTGAAGCAGCATCTTGGGAGAGCGGTGCAGAGGCTATGGCGCTGAGCTGCCGCACACGTGGCTTCTGGGTGCAGCAGAGCCGCTTGTGTCTGTTATTTCATCATTGGTGACATACTAATTGTGCTGGTTAGAATCACTAGCACTCAAGCGTGTTTTCATTTATTTATTTTTCCCATATGGAGGGAATGGGGAAATGAGGTCAACAGCTCTGTCTGGCTTTCTCTGTCACTTATTCAGCAAGAGACAAATGGTCCAACAGTTATATTAGCATCCAGTTAATCTGAGCATCTCTCAGACGTAAAGTAATGAGCTGCTTCTGGTGTGGCAGCCCTGGCCAGAGGTAAATAATGGGAGAATTAATTTCCTATAGTTGATAAGGATTGGTTTCCCAACAGGTTCTGTGGCAAAGAATTTCTTCACAAAATCAAAGCTGCCCATCCCAGAGCTTTCTCACATCTGGTAAGTACTGTAATAGTGCTGGGGATGTGTAGCCTGTTTTTTAGAAGACAGTTAATTCAAGAGTTCTTGTTAAATTTTGAGAAGTGTGTTCAGTTGTAATTATTGCTCTTATCTCCAGAATCACTTTCAGGCCCAAGCAGCAGGGTGCTCATTGATCTTCCTGACACGCTTGTTTTTTGGAGGGGTGTTCACCTGCTCAACAGACCGGGAAGGTTTGAACAGTGCTATAACTGAGAGCTGTTCTTGGGTATATTGTAAGCAGCATCATTAGCTCGATGAACTGACGTTTTTCATGAAATGACACAGAGGAGGGACGCCTCTGGAATGTTTTAGATGTGTTGTTGGTTTTATGTTTCTGGCTGTGTTTTGTCAGAGGAGGCCTAATTAACGCCTAATTTTTAGTAAGTGCAGCTACATAATTCATCAATGCTTTTCTAATGAACCAGTACGCTTACTTTTAATGAACTTATTTAGAAATGATTGCGGATGGAACTGTACGTGATAAAATTTGACAAGGATTCCATTATATTTTCATAAGCAACATGGTGCTTTGTAATTCAGTGTCACCCTTGTATCTTGGATAGGAAGAACAAACAGGGTTAAACCTGGATCAGAAATGTGGATAGAGGCTTTACTTTTATATATGCTTTTATGAAGAGAGATGAGAAGAAGAGCTTGCAAGAGCCTAGACATCTGTTGGGGTCAAAGAATATGTTTGGAATCTTTTCAAAGCGGATTGTCAGTTGTGAAAATAATAATAAAAAACAACAACTGAAGAAACATAGTGTGGGGGGAACTGAATATTGGGATTTAAATCTAAGATTACTTAAGAAGTATGGATTAACCCAATATGGTGAGAGAACACATTTTATTTCTGTTGCTGATACAGGTTGTTCTCTGTGCGAAATTTAAAGAAAAGTGTTCCTTTCTAGAAGATAAATATAATTTTGTGATGATGTCATTTATCAGGTTGTGTTGCTGTGTTAAACACATGGGATATTTCAGTCTTTGACAATGTAATCTCCACAGCTTGAAAAATGCTCATTACTTTCAAAGGGTAGGAAGTCATACGTTTATTTGGTTTTGTCCATGTGCTCATGATAAAATGTCCTTGCAAGGAGTTAATTTCTAAAATTGAACTCTTGAATTTCTTAGGTCCAGTTTTAGTGTTTGAGACGCACCCTAGAATTAGGGAACTGCTCTACTGAGAAGTTAACGATGACATTTAAACTTGTCAAGAACATTAATCCCGCTCTTTTCTGGAGGCTAGTCAGTGGTGCTAAGTAGCCATTGCTGAAGTCCATTTGTTTTTTTTTTAACTTCATCTGCTTGCAGTGGTTTAAGATCCCACATGGAGTGGCCAAAAGAGCTTCCAACCATTGGAAAGTACATTTCACCCTAGGAAGTAGAGGATATGTGTTTTGTGTTATAGCATATGCATACCATCATATTGTATGGTATGATGTACAACAAAAAATGTACTTTATTAAAAAATTTAACAAGAAAAACGTGACAAGTCAGTATTAGAAAATTAATTTGCTGCTTCTTCCACAAGGCAGAAGTGCAAGGCAGGATCAGGTGCAAATGACAGAGATGCTTGTCTTTTATTCCAACACCCCTTCTCGAAGTTGCATTGCTGTCTCCCTGTGATTGTGCATGTATGTTTCCCTGGGATAACGGTGTGTAAAACACACGCCTGTTGCACCCGCAGGGAGCTGAGTGACGTGGATTGCGACGGGGCGCTGACGCTTCCCGAGTTCTGTGCCGCTTTCCACCTCGTGGTTGCAAGGAAGAACGGTTACCAGCTGCCGGAGACGCTGCCGGAGACACTGCTGCCCGAGTACCTTCAAGCAGGTAACGTCCCTGCAGCAGGTCGCGTTCCTGTAGCCGCCTCGGGAACCCAGCCTGTGCGTAGGACAGGTTTTGTTTTCCATCCCGCAGGTACGATGGGGTCCTGTGCCACGCAAGGGCGCTCTGCTCGCTTTTTAACACACGCGTTTTCAGTTGTGCTTACGAGGCAGTCGCTGAAGAAGGGGTGCAAGCACAAAACAGTGATGCGGAATGTAGCAGTTACCTGCCCTGCCTGCCTCTTTGCTCCAGTGGGCCTCAGCTGTCATTATAGCCGAAGTGGCAGGTGATTACCGGTAGCAAAGATAATCCAACAAGACTGACGTGGTTGACTTACATCGACTCTTTTAATGATTTTTCCCTTAAATATCTGTCTCTTGAAGATCTGTTGAAAACGAAATGGGACTGCTTTAGAACTTCTTATGCTAAGATATTTTGTTAGGTACGGTTACTGGTTGAATCAAAGGTTGAATTTTTTTGTAATTCGTTTTATGTAATCCACAGATTCTTCTGTAAGTAATTTGCAGTAATGATGGGGGATTACAACAGTTTATGTAGCACAAGGATGAATTAAATCCAAAACATAACATGCCTCAGTTACAATGTGCAGTGAGAGACCTGCCCTTTCGTTTCTTCTCTTCATTTATATCTCCCTTAATTATAAATGAACATTGAAATACATACTGTTCCATCTAAAAAAAGTGCATGACTTTCTAGGGCAAGGCGGATTAATCATAGATGGTAATTACAGTGCTAAGGAATAATATTTAAGACCTAATAAAATCTCCATTAAATTTGATGACACTTAATATATTCAAAGACAGGAAAAGACCAAATCAAGCTGCAGTTAGGAAAATTAAGTCTTCACCCTGTATCAGATTTGTGAAGTAATTTCTGGTGGAGTCATATGCCTTACAATCTACTATCTTCATATCCAAAGGGAGAAGCTCCTGTAAAACCTGCACTTCCAAGCCTTCATCACTTTTAATCTCCTTAATTACATCCCCTTGTTACAATTACAACAACCCTTTTCCCTCCAGGACCACCACTTTTTTCACTTCCTTTGTGCCTGTTCTCATCATCAATTAGCCTGTAAGCTCCTCCACGCAGATTCTTGTTGGTTTGTCTTCACATTAAGCCTTTTTGGGTAAAACTGCCATGGAAGTAACTATCCCTAGGAGTAGGGAATGATGATGTCAATGGGAGGAAGAGCATCGTAAGCTGTGGTTGTTCCCTGGGAGTCCTCTTTTTTTACCCCTGACTTGTCCCTTTCGGCACTGTGGTCTTTACCATTTTCTTAGATGATTATTGTTTCATGGTGTTGCGTGCAACCGAGCGTTTCAAGCTGATCAACATGGAAGAGGTATAAGAGACTGTTTGTTGTGGGCGTGCTAAATTCCCTCAGTAATATATTAATTCTGGTTAGCTCGAGGGTCTGAGTGCCTCACACTTGTTCTGCTACCTGGTCAGGGTTCAGCAATCTGTCTTTTGAAAGACTTGAGTGAATAAAAAGCAGAACGTATCAACACACTGTAACACAGTGAATCGCAGGAAAGCACAGAGCCCTGGTTGTATCAACTTCTGAAGTGAAAGCACTGGTAGTGAGCAAGTGCTTCATACGCTTCCCTAAAATGCCAGAAGAAATTTTCAAGAGAAACTTTTTGTTTTTATAATTTCATTTCTGAGAAACATAGATTCTCACACACACACACACACACACACCCCCTTGGCTTGTTAGAAACCCAATGAAGATTACTGGAAACTGTTTTTCATTAGGAGGTTGTATTGATTTCAGAATGAGGCAGAATTTGGTTCCAGTGAAATTCTTGCATCTGATAAGAGTGTTAAAGCTTCAAATAAAGTGACTTGTTCTATAAACTACAAGGGCAGGTACAAATGCTGTCCTGGCACAGCTGCACTGACAATTTGACCCACGACCTTATTTTCTGAAAGTTTTTATTAAAACTCATCTACCGAATCTGTAAAGCTATCTTCCCTGTATGTAACCCATTGTATTACAAATTAAGACAGATTTGCAAGAGCTTAATTTATTCAGATAAACTAAATGCTAGCCAGAAACTAGAAATTTGATGTGAGAACTGGTTGTTCTACCTTTCAGTATGTTGATCTTTAAGAAAAGCTGTTTTCCGGCTGTTAAGACAGATTTATCTCAGAGGAACTAATTCCAGGTGATGTCAGTAGAAGGACCTGAGCTTGTGGAATAGAAATTAGGTTCTTGTGAATATTCCTGTGAGAAGTTAAAGTTGATTTTTTTTTTCCTTTTTTTCCACCTTCTCTCAATGCTTTTTATTTGAAGATGGTATATACTGCAGCATCTGCTGTGTTTAGTGTCCTTGCTTTTTGCTGGCCTTCAATTTTAGTATATAATGAAGATTCTACTGTTTTCAGTATTCAAAATGACAAAAATTGGAACTGAAGTTTTGGTAGGTGCCTTTATACCCTGCTGTTTTAGGAGTGTTAAACTGTAAGACCAACTAAGCTGATAATGGACTGTGAGGAGGAAAAGTGCAAATAAAAGGTGGTTGTTTGACAGTTAATATTTACTAAGAATTACTTCTCTCAAATTTCGCAATTATTTCTACATCAGAAATTACACGTGCTATCCCTTTCATGAGATTGACTTGTTCAGAATAAAAGATAGAAGCATTTTCTGCATGGTGTTTGTCATCTGTGGCTTATAGGTGAGTTCTGATGCGTAGAAATGAAGGGCAGAACAATGCTGGAACAGGTTTTGAAGAAGTGTTTATTGACCAAAGACTTGGCATGTCTGTTGATGGGGTGTTTTTTTATTACCTTTCTCTTTTTCTTTCCCCTGCAGCTGCTTTGAAGCCCATGCGTGACTGCGCCCTCTTTGATTCTTACTCTGAGCCGTTGCCAGGCGGTCAGCAGAGTCGGGACTTGGGTCGGACGGAGGTGAGAAGGTGTAAGCAGGGTAGTTACCTCGCAGCGTACATCGCGATAGCCCAGCGTCGCAGTCAGTGTGGAGTGTGTAGCAGCAGAACTGCGAGCCCTGGGGAGGACTTCAGGAGTCTCTAAGCTTCCCACTGAGCCATCCCAGACCCCTCTCTCAGCAGTCTCTTCAGTGTGCAGAAAGGGCTGACAGGCTTCTCAAAAGATGCTCCTATGTAACGTAGTTGGCAGCAGTCATGAACGCTCCACGCTCGCTCCCCCAGTTTTGACGATGAGAACAAAGATGTCTTGGCTTGTCCTGGTTCCTTGTACTTTGCTTCCTTGCAGGCTGAAACTATCCCCAATTTTATACAGTACGAACATGCAGAGTTCTGTGATTCAGTCTCCATTTTAATGCCCAGCCGTTTCATAGTCTGAAGAACTGCCATCGAAGGGTCTAGGTAGTACTTGTAAGGAGCTGGGAAGAACATTTTGAGGGGAGAATGGTGATCCATTGTGATACTGGCCTCAAGTGATGACCCAGACACGCAAAGTGATCTTTGGTTATTGTGGAGTTGTGAGGAAGTTTGCTCTTTAGTAGTGCAGCCTTTGGGACTGTGAGATTACAATGTTCTTATATATTTCAGAAAGCTCAGAAATCTTGCTTTCGGAGTCATCTTGTGTTTCTTGGAAATAAAATACCATTCCAATAACCTAAGCAGTACACTTTTATAATCTTATTAACTGTCTGGGTTTTTAGGCTCTTCTTGTTTGTGGTCCTTGAATGTATGTGCAGAGTAAGGATAAATCAGGACGGAGATGATTTCCTAAGCAATTAAATTGTACGGTTTTTTTGCTTTTTAGATTTTTCTGCAGTGGAGATGATAATAGTAGGAATATTACAGTAATAATGAAATAGCTGTAGAGAGTATACAGCACAAAATGTAAAAAACCCAAACAAGCATCAAGTACCCTATTTTGTATTTAATTTGTTTTTCAGCAGTTAAGCTTTCAGATCTCCTCTGTGCTCTCCTCCTGAGACATTCTTGCCAAAACTGCCAATAACTTGCAAATTCCTGTGCTGCCTTTGTAGTCAGATAATGTTCTTGGGGGAACAGCTGGATCTTCTGCTCCATTCCTAGGTTCTGCAAGGTGGCAGGATGTTCTGCAAAATGAAATTTTTTTTTTTTTTTTTAAGGCTAGGTTGAAAACAAAGAAGAATCAGTAGCATGATTGCCTGCTGGCTAAGCACAGACAGTGTTTCCTGATTGTATTAAACTGTTTGACTGGTTTTGCTCCATTTCTTCACTGTCTGGGTGCTAGGCATGCAGGGCAAAGCTCTCAATTAGTTTGTTTCAGGACCTTGTTGTTTTGATCCTTTGTTATCCAAGATTAATGGACTATAAAATCTCTTATCAAAACTGTTTTGAGAATGATTTTGACTTGAGTTTTGCTTTGTTTTGTTCAAATGATGTTTTTACGTTCAGAATTAATACACTGAATGAGTACCATTTGGAAGGTCAGCAATTCATCTCCCTCTGTGGGAAGTACAGTAATTCACTGTTGTAATTTAATTTGTAACATGGCTACTTGAGGAAATACAGTTTAGATACTCTATCACTACATTAAAAATATTATATTGTCAATGCAATCAGTTATGCATTATCTCCATGTCTTTGCCTCTTTCCACCTGTCATCCATTCAGGCTGTTTAATTTCAGAAAACCATTTCCACTGTGACTGCTAATCTACAGTACTGCAATACAGTGGATACAGTTCTTGAATGCGTCCGTAAAGAAAATAATGGCAGGAGACAGGTCACCTGAATGCTAGGCTCTGTTGCACTTGCAGGACACACAAAGGCTGCTAATGTTATGCTTGAGAATGACAAGGGTGACTGCCTTCTGTTAACCAAAGAGGTTTTATCTTCCATTTCTTTTTCCTTAAGTTTTTGTCTCCCACTCTGGTTCTGGTCTCTTTGGTTCCCTCCCCCCCACCCCATTCCTTTGGCTCTCTTCCACAAGCTTTCTCACTGCCAAAAGCTTAAAGATAAAACACGAGATTTCGCACTATTTGCATAAAATGACTGGCTGGGGTTGCTCTAAACTCACTCAGAAATGTCAAGATCATAGTCCAGTGGAATTTGTGAGAGTCATTCCATCGATTCAAGCATGCACTGAATTAGGTCTTTAGTCTGACACTTCGCTTTAGAGTGTCAGGGCTAGATAAGAATATGAAGTGTTTTGTTCATACATTTTTCAGAGTTCTCAGGCCATTATTTTGCTGTGTTCCTTCCTCAGAAGCATTAGGGAATCCCACATGCAGCTTTATAAAACAGATCTCGTAACCCTTTACTCTGGACTTGGTCTTCTTGAATTACTGAGTTGAGATACTTTTTGTTTCTAGATGTCTACAAAATCTATGTTTCTGAACTAATTTCTTTAGGCTCAATGGTTGTCAGGGCATTTTTAGGTCCAACCTCTCTTCCATAATCCCTCAGAATAAAGCAGCATCACTTAATATTTGAGGAAGCTTGGGGTTTTTGATGTTTGTTTTATTGTTGTTTGGGTTGCAGAGTGTTGTTCTTGTTCTTAGAAATAATGAAGGAATTTGTTCCTGGTTCCTTCTTGTGAGCTACACAGCAAGTTACAAGAACAACAAATGCCTATAAATTGCTACTGAAATAAAGGAAAGTTAAGGAATTGGATTGGGGAGAAGTTCCCTATTTTCCTCCCTATTGGGGAGAAGTTTCCCTATTTATAGTTTCCCTATTGTCAGGCCTCTGATAGACATGCTAATGAAATTAGTTTTTCCCATCTCGATGACTGCATGTTGAAAGAACAAAAACACCTCAAGGATCAGCCACCTCAGCTGGGCAACTTCAAACACAGGACTATGGGCTCTGCAGTGTGGCTGGAATTCTGACTAGAGAGACTGATCCAATGAAGACTGACTTGTGAAGGGGCTGGAGTGTTCAGGTGTTACAGCCAAAAAGAAAAGAAAACACAGAATCACATTGCTCTGTTGTGCAAGTCTCTCCTTGCACATAGTCCTTAGATCCTTCTCGTTCTCCTTGAAGTGCTTCTCTAACTAATCTCAGGTGTGGAGCTGCTCTACCTTGAAAAGCAGTGTTACATTGACTTTCTGTAGGTCCTCTATGCTTCTTTATATGACAGAGCAAATTGTGGTGCAGGAGAGAATACCACTTTTACTTGTGTTGGCCTGTATTCTTAAATATTTGACTGTGGAAATGTCTGAGCTATACCAATCAATATAATAAATTAATTTTTTCCTTTAAGAAAACATCAGCTGAAGAGGTACCTGATAACTCTGCCCTGCTGTTACAAGATGGAAAGAAAGATGACAAACAAGGTATTCAAAGAAATAACTTTTTTTTTTCCCATTATGGGTTGAATTCTGTGTGGTTTTAATAATCCCATATATTTGCTGACAGAAGCAACGGTAGGTGTAATTTCTAAGCTGACTGTGTGTTGCTGTAGATTTAGAGAGAGCTCATTGAGAGCAGCTGAGTTGAATACAAATAAGTTGAATGGGTTTGCTTCAGAATTGGTTCTGTCATAGGTGAATAGTATGAAATGCACCTTCTAAAATACGTCAAGTCTTAATAATGTTGTGCTTCTTATTTTAACAAAGTTGTAATTGTTCTTATCAGGAATTTTGAAAGAGTGAAGACTACATTGTGCCAAATTCTGGATTTCCCTTTTTACAGGAAATAGCAACATTTCAAAATAAGTTTTATTCCTATTAAAAAAAATCTGTATATTTTTCTTGCAAAACAAAAGTTTTGGACAAGCTGGGTTGAAAATACCCAATTCATTTATTTCGCTTGAAATCTATCAGCAGCAAGCTATGTGAAATAGAAGTGATCTTTTTCCACTCAGTAGCTTCTAGGGCTTCCAGAATCAGCGCTAGATCATCACACAGTCATTCAATCCCTTTTATGTTCCCTTTTCCCAACCTTTCAGGTTCTCACTTGCCGTCCCTCACTTTTGGAAACAAAACAATTGTGGGTATTTTGTTGCCTGATTCTCAGACCTATGTGTTATACATTAATTAAACCCCCAAACTTGACCTCCTGGCTGTCCATGTTGCAGTTGCATCAGAGCTGTGAGACCAGGTAGTCCACATTCCTGAATCACCTTCCACACTCAGGTGTGACCAAACTTGGCAGATTCCCAGTGTCCCTGGTTCAAAGAAAGGTTATCAGAGTTGACAGGTGTTTGTAAAATACTTTGACAAATCAGCATATTCCAAGAAACGAATGGGGTATTTTTTTGGACAAGGTTTGTTTTGTTGTAAAATCCATAATGAACCAGAGCAGGACTTGAACCTTGAAGGTCATTGCTTTGAAATGTTTACGGAAGATTTAATTTTTCTTAGGGAATTTTTTTTCCCTTCCCTGTTTAGGTGAAGAACTTGTGCTTTGCTTTTTCCAGCTGATGTGTTAAGTCAGATGGGAAGCTGTTTTGGCACATGTGGTCCTTTAGGGCTGAAGATTTGCTGTATTTATGACACAGATTCCTACCTTTTCAGCCAAAGAACCACTGCTCTTGTTGTACCATTTAGTGCTATTCTGACTAATGTATGAATAGATCTCTCTCCTGACTGAGGACATCTCCCCAGAAGTCAAGAACCTGTAGTGCAGGACTATAAGAGCAAATTTTCCTGTGTTTTCAAAACTATTCAAGTAAACTGACTTCTCTGTGTCAGGTTGTAATGTAGTTAAACGTGGAAGGTGATGTAAACAGAACCGGACCATGAGAACCAGACTTTTCCCACGTGTTTTATTTGATCAAGGCAGCTGGAGATGAGAAGACTTAATTCCAAGTGGACATTTATAATATTGCGTACTACAGTACATTAAATACGCTGTAGTGCATTAAGAGCACTGTGAGGAAGTCAGTCATAAAGGATGTATAGGCATCAGTGGAAGGGGAATAAGCACAAAGGTTGGGATTTCCTGTATTTTCACGCCTGCTCTGCCGGTGCTGTATGATGTTCCCTGTTGGGTTCAGGCAGGTGAGGTTTCCGTTGGCATCAGCAGCCAGTCTCCCATGCGTCCTGGCTGGGGTTTGTAACCTGGGAGAGCACTACATCTCTGAAACAAGAGTTGTCCTTGGTTTTAGGCACTCAAACCCCCACATTCTCAACATCTGAGATTATTTTGCATCCTGGGCATATGCCCTTCTGTTCTTGACTTGTGCGTTCTCAGGAATTGCTACTTCTTGACTGCTTGGGTATTTTGAGGTATTTGGCTACTTTTCAAGTATGATGGCATAATTATATTTTCTAACTAATACCAGCTTTAGATGCTTCTTTCTCAGACCTTATACCTGAAGTTTTTACCTGCACATACTTAAAGGATTTCTCATTGTTTTTTGGTTTTTTTTTTTTTTAAGCTCTTAAAGTAAGCACTGCTCTCAAAAAGATACCAAAGGAATTTCAGCACTTGACTGTGAAAACAGGTAAGAAGAAAAAAAATTCATGTGTTACTTCCATTAGAACTTCAATTAAATATTTTTATATTGCAGTAAGCTTAAATTAGTGTAATTTGATTAATTTTTCTAAGATCCTCTTGCTGTTGTACTATTTACTACTGAAATTAGCTTTTGCCTAATGGTGACTGTTACTTGGAAAATAAATATTAATTACTACTTCAGTTGGTCAAAAGGTTTATTTCCCTCATTGCTAGTGCATGTGTTCTTTATGTGTGGGAAATGTTTTTAACGCAGTGTTTTTTAAGGAGTGTGAATTTTTTCTGTGCTACAAACGACACGAGCACGAATGTTTTACCTCTTGGTAAAACCTCTTCTAGAGTATATAATAACTATGTAATGTTTCAGGAACTACTCTGAAATGGCATGTTTCTTTGTGAAAACTGACTCCTCTGTCAAGGAATTTAAGGGCAGATAGCCTTTTGGAAACACAGACCTTGAGGCACTTAGGGCACTGACGCAAGCTTTCGGTTCTGGGGGGTGTTCCTCTGTTGAAACCACTCCTGATTTTTCTCTCTCCAACTCCAACATACACTCCTTGTTCCTATCATACTGTAAAATGTTATTTCTGGAACAGCATCTATCAAAAGTACTTAGTTGCTCCAGAAACTTCCCGTGCATTCGGTTCAGTTTGTCAGACCTCCCTTGCCTTCCTCGTTGTTAATCTGGTTCCTAGAGTGGTAAGGGTGTTTGCAAGCCGTGCCTGGTCCCAGTCAGCTAAAATCTGGGCTTGCTTTTTTCCCTTTTGCATGAATGTTTTTACTTGTGAAGATATCCTTGATTAAGAAAACTGACCCCAGATGTCTGTCACAGCAGTTTTGTCTTATAGCTCGATTTATTCATGGCTGCTCAACAGCTGCATGTCTCATTTCCCAACTTTTTTTTTTCCTGTCTTCTTCCCAAACACTTGGCAGCTGCCAGATTTCCTATCTTCAGCTCCTGTTCTCAAATGATCATACACACACTCACCCTCACTTACACTTCCCTCTCAGGGCGAGAAGAGGGGTGGTTGTAAGACTTCCCGTTCTCCTCCCTGGTTTTGCCCAGGAGCACCCTGGGAAGTTTTATTTTCAGTTCAGCAATTCTATCTTCAGTATGCTTATGAAAAAAACCTCACCTGCACACCTCCTTTGCCACTGACCTCTTTTCGCCATGTACTTCATGTCCTAGTCAGGGGAGTCTTCCCCATGCTGCCATGCTCCTCAAGCAATGTTGCTGTGTTTCTACACCAAGGGAGATGATGGCAGTTTCACCCTGTTGTCGTGAGTCCTATCACTGTAGGGGTTTCACCCTTGCTGTCCTGCATGTTGAGGGTTTGAGCGAGCAAGTTCCCAGGTTGCACGATACAATCAATGTTAGAATAAAAAATGTGCATTTGTGCAGAGGCCTAGATACAGCACGGTAATTGGGTGGTTATTTCAGAATTGGTCACCATTCTGAAAGGTCGTTGTAATTGTTAACCTTCAGGATGAGAACTTAGTTGGAATGAAGTGGGAGAAATTTTACATCCTTCTTTGGTTATTCATTTGAGCAGTTCATGTAATTTCAGGAGAGATAATTCAGCCCTGCTTCATTACGGGAAAGTGTTTTTTGCTATCAGAAGGACTAGAAATTTGAAATCAGTAAAACCTTTGTGCTCAGCATTTCCAAATGTCTGGCCAGTTTATTTAGGACCCTTAGCAGAAGATCATGTTGGCTGTAGACGTTTAAAGGATTGAGGGCCAAATTTATGAGTGTTTCAGCTACACGTTTCTGCCTAGGCCGCCATTAAGAGATGAGTCAGTGAGAGTGATTTAGACTTGTGGGGAATTCTTTGTCTTTTTTAATTTAGCCATGTGGCATACTTGCACCTTTTATGGTACAATTTTCCACCCAATCTTCAGCCTGTAAAGCAGGGAGGCACCAGTTGAGTATAAGGTGTTGGGCTAAAGCCAAAAGTTATTGAATCAGCATCCTTGGGAATTTGTATTGGAAGAGGGGTGTGGAACCAGTTAAACAGCCAAAATGGCAACCTTCACACTCTCCTGTGGATGAATAAATGCCAGTTCATGATCATATATGGCTTTAGTGCAGACCAAGTGGTTCAGTTCATCGGGCTCTTCCACTCCAGGAGTTGTACAAACTTGTAAATAAATAAATGTGATTAATTTATTCAACAGCATTAACTTTTTCAGTTTCACGTAAGTTAGGTGTATGTATCCATAGCAACAGAAATATGGAAACTCATGAACTAGATAAATAGTTTTGTATCATCTTGAATGATTGTTGTGTATGTGTGTAAACCTGCGCCTCAAGCACGAAGCACGCACAGACTGAGCGTGCCAGAATAACTGCACGTTTTATGGAAATCCTGCTACAATTACTTGTATGTCCTAATAATGAACTTCCTGCTTTATAATATTTTTTTAGTATTCTACTACTTTTGAAAAGTAGTACTTTTGAAAAGTCTGGGTATTGTGTAATTAAAGCCTTGAATTTCCTGATTTTTCAAAAGCTTAGAAGAAAAACCTTGGCAGTATTATTCTACTGCTATAATATTTTATTAGTAGTCATTTCGGGATTCTCTTTTCCTTGTGTACTTTTCTGTTTACCTCAACAAGATGTCCTCAGAGAGTTTGAATGTCAGTTTTACCTGCAGGTTTTTAGATGAAAGGCATTCAAAAAGAAGTATGAACAGAATTATGGTCTCCATGAAAGAAGGAAAATTTGAAGGTTCTTAAACATGGCTTAGCTTAGAAAGGATTTATACTTCCTATTTCTAAGTGGCATATATTTAATAATTGTGCATGTAATTTAATAATCAGCAATTTCAGCATTGGAAAAACTGGGTCATATGGCTGTGGGGAAGCAGTGTCTGAAGTTGTAGTCTCCAGGAGTTTGACAGAGAGAGGGAGGAGGATTATCACCACTGCGTATTTTAATAGCAATTCCTTTTCCCTCCTTTGAGTTGCTAGGAAGAGTTTGTTGCACAGAAATCTGGAATGACTGTGAGCCGGTCTGGTGGTGACAATGGTTTGTAAGGGGTTGTTTGTGTCACTGCCAGCTGCGTTTGGGTTTGTTCCACCCGAAGCACCAACTAGCACTGCGTGACACTAAGAGCAGTTTCTTTCATGAAGAAGCAGAGTGTGGCTATACATGTGCCATATGCTGCTACTTGTCTTCTGTCAGCCTAAAACCTCCTATGGAGGGTCTGTGCAGCAGTACAATGCAAGCCATTAAAAAGTCAATATTTGCCAGCTGCTACCACAGGTACCTCCTGCTCCGTGTTTTGGAGGATTGGTTGTATTCTCAGGTAGTGCTGTATAGTGGCTGGTGATTAATGTCTGACTTGGAAGCAGACATATATCTGAAGGAAGCTAAAAACCCTGAGAATTTTTTTTTTTTTACCAACCTACTTGCTTTTCTCAAGTGTTGTACCTTGATTAGCAGAATCGTGGGAAAAGCACAAGGATTCACCTTGTGTGTGCATTGGGATCATTGATGCTGCTGCAGTACCTTGAGGATATCTCAGTGGGCTGAATTTGAAAGCAGGCACACAGATATGTTTTCTCAAAATTATCTGATGTTAGTAAGGAGAGTAACAGAAAAGTCAAAAAGACTATGTAAACCAAGGAGCAGCCTCAAGGAATCACCCAGAGAGGATAAGTCAGCACTGTTGTTTTCCTGTTGCATAAAACCTGCATGTGGCAGGATATTTGGAGTTCATCCAAATAAAAGAAACAGATTTTTACATTGATAGAAATGTGTTTGATCAACACTTAGTCTGTAAAGCTTTCTACCTTCAAATATCTTTCCTTCCCAATCTCAAAGTAGTCTCAACCTGATGTGTTAATTTTTTTTTTTGAGAGTGGTAGGATGCTGTATGTTTATACTAATCAGGTATTTAGGAAGGACATAAACCTTTTGTGCATTGGGAAGTAGGACAGCTAATGGACATCTGGACTAGGAGTAAAATGTATTCTGTGGAAGGTTTATGCTATTCCTTGCGTTGATTTGTCACAGCTACATCTGGGAGTACAGGTCAGAGCTGTCGGACCTATTGCTTTTCCTGCGTTCTGGTGACCAAATTAAAAGGTGAAGCTCTGACTATGTGTGGGCTTCTGAATTCTTGGGACATTCATAAACTAGAAAAAGGGGAAGAAGAAATGAAAATCAATCCCCATTGCTCATGTGAGATGAGCACACTCTCACATCCACATTTGCAACACTCACATTTTTAATGAACACTGATTCTGCAGCTAAAGGCATTTATTTAGTATATGATGTTTTAGCGGTTCTTCTTTTTTTCTGTTCCAGCTGCTCAGGAATCTAATGCACTTAAAGCCAGACCACGATCCAGGTACTGCTTTCATTTCTGTTTCAGGAGAAGACGTACATTCCTCTGGTGTAAAACACAAGGTGCAAGAACTGGTGTTGCTTTTTTTTTTTTTTCTTTTTAAATTGGTGTCATGCTGGAAGTACAGCTCAGGTTTGCCAGGAGGGATCTGTAAGCTGTAGACCCTACATAAATACTGCCCTAGGGCCTGTGAGCTCTGGTCATAAGACACTGGGAGTCGTGCCTGTCTGCCCAGCCCCGCTGCCTTGTCAGGGTGGTGACTGCCTCCAGCCCAGCCTCAGGTGACAGTGGGGACCACCCCGTAGCGGGGAGCGTTCTCAGCGATTTTGTGCTGTTGAAACCTGCACGGTGGTTGTATATGGAGGGAGACACCGCGTGCTCCCACAGCAACAGCCACGGTTGCTCGGCTCTTGGATGTGGGTGAGTGAATCCTTTTGTCATGCTTGACTGCGGCTGGTTGGTGTGCAGTGGAAGGACTTACGCTGTTGTGCGCTAGAAATGACACCTGCTGAATTTGGAAGATTGAAAGAAAAGGGAAACCTGTGCCAGGAAATACATATAAATGGACAATGTGTTGGGTTTGGCTGTTCACCATTCTGTTGTATAGCCATATCGTGCATTCACCTCCAGACTTTGTGTTTTGGTGCTAGTTAGAGGGCTTCACTTTTTTTTCTTAGGCAATGAGAATATAATCAGGAGGTCTCTCCTTATAAGCTTGCTAAAGCCTGCTAATAAGAGAGGATCAGCTATAAGAATGATGCGTGAAGATTGAAATCCTTTGTTCTTAGGACCTACATCCAGGAAGGCTGAACTGCCTTTTGTGCTGTTTTACTGCTGCTAGCCAAAGCTTTTTAATTTTCATACTGTTTAAAATTTTCTGGATGTGCTAGTGAATCATAAATTGTGAATATGCAAAAAATGTGTAAAAACTTTATTGTGCAAAAATGCATAAAATAGCAAATGCTTAAACAAGTTTGGAAAAAGTCACTCGAATGTGACTACTGTGTCATGTATGACGCACTCACATCTGACTGCATGTCACTGTTTCAACGCAGAAGTTAAGACTAAAGGTTCCTGAGCACATCCTTGAACTCAGACGTGCTGCTGTGCTTGTCCTGCATAGCCCAGAGGGCTCTGTACCCCCGAGGGTCTCTGTCTTCAGGTGTGCCTGACCACCAGAGCCTATGATCCCAGACTGTTACAGCTCTGAGCTCTGGAGACTGGCTTTCTACCCTAAGATATGCAGATTCTTAGCTGCTGACTCTTAATTAACTGACTTTTAGGTGCCAGGTCTACCTGCCGCAAGCAACAATTCACCTTCATGGGGCTCTGTGGTGGCACTGCTGGGGCAGTCGTATTTTTGCCTGGTAGCTGATATCTTATTTGATCTTTAAAAAAAAAGAAATCTCAAACCGTTAGGTTATACAATTTTAGTGCAAGTGAAATACATACTGCTTAATATAGAAAGTAAAAAGTGCAAAGCTTTAAGACCCTGATTCAAAGCTTTCCTATTTATTTCAGGGAGGTTGGGTTAGGTTGCATATGATAAGACTATTGAATTCAAAACTCTACCAAGACAAAAATTCAGCATCATTCAGGTTTTTGTGTCACATGTAAATTTTGAAGCAATTGCAGCTTTCACTCCTGTATTTATTAAAGTTTATATCAAAACCATAGGATCAGCATTGCCAAATGTCTGCCCCACTAAAGAGCTGTGTTCTAACAACAGCCTGTTTGGCAAAAAAATGATCCGTTTCCCATTAGTGGGAGTTATTTCTGTTTTACTCGAATGTGGTTCTGGTGTTGCCTGTCATGTGTAGTGTGTTACAGTAACATCTCACGTTGTCAGTGCTCGTTTTGAACAAAACTGTCAGTCTTGCAGAAGAGCTGGTAACTACAACAGCTGAAAAAATGTTGGGCACTGTGGTGGGCTGACCCTGACTGGAGGCCTGGTGCCCCCCAAAGCTGCTCTGTCACTGCCCTCCTCAGCTGGGCAGGGGAGAGAAAATACAAGGGAAGGCTGGTGGAGCGACGCAAGGGCAGGGAGGGATCATTCACCAGTTATGGTCATGGGCAAAACAGACTTGACTGGGGGAAATTAGTTGGGTACCAACCAAATCAGGATAGGATAATGAGTGATAAAACCAGATCTTAAAACACCTTCCCCCACCCCTCCCTTCTTCCTGGCCTCAGTTTTGCTCCCCATTTCTCTCCCTCTTCCCACCCAGCGGCACAGGAGGATGGGGAATGGGGGTTGTGGTCAGTCCATCCCACGTTGTCTCTGCTGCTCCTTCCTCCTCCGGGGGAGGGATCCTCCCACGCTGGCCA
>NW_010225197.1:37255-51771 GCF_000690775.1 Eurypyga helias | reverse complement strand
CACAGCCTGCCCTCTCACCATGGGCTGCAGGGGAACCTCTGCTCTGGCCCCTGGAGCACCTCTGCCCTCTCCTTCCCCACTGACCTTGGTGTCTGCGGGCTGTTCCTCTCTCATCTTCTCACTCCTGTCTGTGGTGCAGTTTTCCCCCTTCTCAAATACGTTATCCCAGAGGTGCTGCCACTGTCGCTGATGGACTCGGCCTTGACAAGCAGCAGTTCCATCTTGGAGCTGGCTGGCATTGGCTCTGTCAGACAAAGGGGAGGCTTCTGGCAGCTTCTCACAGAAGCTGACAAAACATTGCCATGCAAACCCAAAATAGACACTGTTCAGCAAAATCAAAATTTTTAGCAAATGCATTGCATTGGGATTAATGAGATGTGGAATGACCTGGAAAGATATACTGATCCATATATTTGATACCAGTTTTGGTCACTTTGGAGCCATTCGGCTTTTCCCATGAAAAACTTACTCTTAACAGTTAGAATAATATAAATTACAAAATGTGTATTAGCAAGAGGTAGGTTGAAGCTCTACCTGTATAAACACTACCCTTGCAGTTGGGAAAGGCAACAGAAACTGTAAGGGGCAGGGGTTGAATTTTACTCGAGGTTTATTCAAAACAGTTGTTACAATTATCCTGTTGACAGTTAAAGTTACGTAAGAAGGCCTGCAGCTATAATATAAAAGGCCTTAAAAAATACTCACCCTGTAAGCGTGACTCGTTTCTTTCTCCAGATATGTAGGTCCCTCTTTGTCAAGTAAATCTGTCTTGTTACAAGGGAGGACATGTATTCATTAGGGCAAGAGATGCCCACCATGTACCTGAGTTCTTGTCAGTGTACTTTCAGGTGTTATTCACTCTAAGTGTTTGAAATGAATTTCTGAAATTAAGTATTTTCTGCCTTCCCCCCCGCCCTCCCCCCCACTTTTCCTTAGGTCTTATTCTAGCACATCAATAGAAGATGCCATGAAAAAGGGAGAAGAGCCCCCTACTCCACCTCCAAGGCCACAGAAATCACATTCCAGAGCTTCCTCTTTGGATCTGAACAAAATATTTCAGCAAAACACACAAGGTAAAGTTTGCTTTCTTTTCCCCTTCTGAGACCATTTAGGTTAGCTGCATGCTTGGCAATGATCTGTTTGCAGAAATGCTTGACAGTATGTACATATGCTTGCCTTTGCTATAGGCACTAATACGCTGTAGAAGAGAAGTACTTGCGCTTTCTTGCATTACATCACCACTGAGGGGAAAAATCACTGTTGCTATAATTAAGGTGATTATAATGTTTTTTCTGGCACAATAATGGGAAGCTTAACATATGGTAGCCTGTCATCGCTGACTGTTTATAACTAGTCTGGCTGTTTAGACAACTCTCATCAGTAACTACAATATATATGTGATTTTTATTACTATTTATTTATTTGTAGCCTAGAGGCAGGAAGAAAATGTTTAAACTGGGAGAAAGTGAGCAAACTTTTTTGATGTTGAAGTCTACCATATACATGAGGGCAATTAAAAGCCATTCTTTGAGTAAAAAGAAAGGGTAATTTCTTTTGATACAAGTGCATGTTGAGGGGAGAGAAAGAAAATGTAGAATAGTAGCTGGAACAAACTGAAAGAAAATGTCTCTCCAGGAGGTTAGTGTTTGAGCGTTCCTCTTGCCCTGCACAGTGAGCAGTGGAAAGAGGTGGTTTTTGTTGAGGGCAGCAGTCACCCAGCATCACTGTGCTGTAGCAATGTCCTTCAACCAGCCCAGAGCTTGATGTTTATTATCATCTGACTCAAGGACTAGGTTAAACATGGTCATGTTTATGCTTCTGAAGGAAGCCAAGGTTTGACAGTGTCAAGGAATGTTTTAACAGGGCTCTCTAGCGTGGTTGTTGGAGTAGAAAAGAGCGTCACCTCTTGCTATATGGGACGGGGTTTTTTTTGTGTGCAAACACCAGAGAGAATTCACGGTGTGCTGTGCATGCTGAACCCTGAAACTCAATAGGAATGAACATTTTTCTTCCTGCTTTACACAGAGAAGCAATTCCTGATCCCTGACTGTTTCCTGTTCAGGGATCGGTTGCCTCCAATTCTGATTTCATTATACATCAAAATAAAACCCCAAACAGAGCCAAGTACACATTTTCTAAGGCAGCAAATCTTCTCCGAATCCAGATAAAAAGTATAACTGGCAGGAAATAAACTTGGATTTAAGTTTCTCTTGGAACACAAATGAAAGGAGAATGTAAATTCTCAAAGAAGTCATTCTGTGAATGAAAATTAACATCTTGCTTTTGAAATGGATCGCTTTGAAAGTCATCGTTACTTCTGAAGTAACGATTTCTTCTGGGCAACTTAAACCGACGGTGTTATAGCGAGTGCAGGAAAGGATAACTTGTGCTATCAAAACTTTTTGGAGGTTTTCCTAACTGGAAATGAGGTAATTGCATAAGGATAGGCAGTCAGTTGATTCCAAAAATGAAAGTGCTTGGGTCACCCTAAAACTGTCATATTCAGTTCAAATTTATGGCTGTATATAGTTGGAAAAAAAACTGGCTGTAGGTTGACAAAACCTGAAATATAGTGTGCTACCAAATTGTAGAAACGTGGAGAGTCTCCCAGAGGTTCAGCTTCCTCCTGTACCTGCAGGGTGTTGGCCTGTAATTTTTTGCTCCCTCAATGTCCCTTGGTGGCAGTGCTAAATATTTGTGGTGGTTGTCTTCCTCTAATGGAGCCGTTCCATTTCGTGTCAAAAGTGTAAATATTCATTGTGAAAGAACAAGGAAGAATTTGAGACTTGGAGGATTTAAGGAAGAACTTATTAAACAATTTGTAATCCGCAAAGGGTTCCAGTTCAAATAAATCTGCATCATCAGAAGGAGGGGATTAAATCAACCCATCTCAGCACACCCCAGTACCATGGCGCATTTACCTTGCTCTGCTTTGAACTAAAATGTCAGCATTGGAAGTCATATTTTCAGAAACATGTGCACGCTTTTTCCTGTCATTAAGCCCTGAATAGTTGTTATTCTGCAACATTCTATTAAGAATGTGGTTTTTTTTACAGCTGCTTTTTTTTTTTCTTCTGCTTCTTGTTTTGACCACCTCACTTTCTTTATCCTTTTCCCTACTGATCTTGCTTCTCAATAGAAATTCCAATCTCATAATTTATGGATACCTTTTTTCATCTAGCGACAGTTCTTTCTCAGGGAGTGGTCATTGTTTCAGAGCCAAACTCTTGGCCAAGGTACACTGTGCACTTTCTGAAGAGATGGTTTGGAGGAAGACACACGGATTGAGCACTGTCACCTTAAACCAGAGCCTCGCTGAAAACAAAGTGTGTGCCTGTGTTTTGCGAAGTAAATTGCACACAGTTGTATAGTAAGAAGCTGTATTCTTATTTCTGCTGACAGTATAAAAAAAATGAAGCTAGAATAGTTTCCATTTGCCATCAGAAGATACAGATTTACATTATAGATGGCATGATGGCAGTGTACTTTTTGGGTTTCTTGGCTATTGGGATAATACATTCTGGCATAAATATCCAACCTGATGTGTTTGTACAGGTCAGTTGATTAGTTTCTGTCCTCATGTACTCTTGACTGAAGTTTTGCTTTACGTTTTCTCCTGATCTTCCTCCTTCCTTCCATCCTAGGTTTTAAAAAATACTGTCATAGCTGAGCCACAAAAATTCGCTGGAATGACCATCCCTTCTAGCACCAGCATATTGCCGAGTGTCGGTACAGAAAACCAGACTATAGAATCAGCCATATATCATGTTTGCCACCATCTTATGGTGCCCCTTACCTGGAAAGTATACACAGAGAACATTTATCCATGATGACTGGGATGTCCAGCAATGCATTAGCTTCAAAATGTGCTTTAAAATTGTTGAACTGGGACATAACTGCTCTTGAAGCAGGCGCCTTCATTCATACCCCATAGCTGCACTTCTGGGATGCTGAACTAGTGTTACCCAGGAAAAAAAACCCATAAAAAACCAAGAGAACTTGCTGAAAAGCCCCACCTTCTTAAAAATCCATATGTGGATTTCTCTTAAGAGATGTTAAGAAACAGAAATATCCTCTGTTTTTTCTTTTAACCATGTCGTCTTTACATTAGCATCTGAGGAAAATTCAGCACTGCAAGATTCTCCATGTGTTTCTTTTTGTGGAATATATAGTCTCTGGCATTTGGCCTATGTACATGTTAAGAAAATATTTGGCTTGGATTTATGCGTTCCTGGAAAGACAACAGCAGGTTTTTAAGTAGAAACAAAAATATCAGTTTAAATGTATACATGACCTGGTTTACATCTTCGTTTCTTCTCTAGCCCGCTATCAAGTCAAATAACAAGGCAAGAGCCCCCAGAGTAAGGGCTGGGAGCCTGTTCACAGAGGTCGTTTGCAGATTTAGTTGCTCTCTGGGACTCCTTGTGCTCCTTTCTGTCTGTCCTACCATCCGAGTGAGGGAGCAGGGATTAAGGGGGCCAAAATTGCTGCAGTTTGGAACCTGGTGGTCCTGCAGCCAGGTCCAAGGCCGCCAGCCACCTTTTACCCTCAACAGCAGCAGTAAGCTGGGGTCTGCCTTCGGGTAACTCTGTGGCTGGGTCAAGTCTCAGCGTAATATTAAAACCCAAAATCCATTGTCTTCTGGTGTTTTGCTCAGTTACGTTTTCTACCCATGACAATGACTAAAGAATTTACTTCTGAGCAATGACGGCCCAGGAAATGACCGCAGTCTGGGACTTAGATTAATACAGATGCCTCTGAAATACACTTTATTTCCCATTTAGTTTCATTTCTGAATTGCATAACTTCTTTTAATTAACAGTTCTGTTGAACAAAGGATACTTGTTCGGAAAAGAGGATTTGCTTTGATGAAAACCAAAATTGTCATAAACAGCATTGTTTCATGTTGATGTGTGAGCAGATTGAATGTCCCTGTGTCATTCATCATCACAGCCATATAACTATTTACGAACGAATGTTTGACTGGAGGTTTTCAGCACTCATTTGCTTTTGAAACTCGCCTCCTGCTGCCGCTGTCCCTGCAGTGAAGAATGCGTGGAATGCAGGCACCATTTCTTACGTCGGCTTGTAAGCAAATACTCACTGTAACCTGGATTCGCTCCTCTGGGGGTCCTGGTTTCAGCCAGCACCGTGGGGTTGGGTTTTTTTCTCTCTTCTGAAATGTGAAGTGTTAAGTACCAGACTTGGTAAAGGGGTAACATAACTAGCATTTTATTCTAAGTGCAGTGTTTTCTGTTACGGATGTTTTCCTGACTACAGTCAGATCCGTAACCTCTACTTATCTCTGCTGGGCTGGTGATGGCTGACAAACAAGAAGTCGTCCCCTCTGCTTTAAATGTAGCATTCACAGAAAAGGATCAAGGGAACAGATTTATTGGGGTACATCGATGTTCCTGTAAGTGATAAAAGTGTGTCCCCACATCACTTCTGTATTCCTTCGCATACACGCTTCCCACGCAGTTTAAAATGGTTCTTGTGTTATAAGACTCGGTCAGTGCAAGCTCCTTCCTGCACCCTTTCATTTGCGTTAGCGCTGGAGGAAGACTGGTGTTCAGCATCCCATTTTATCCTTTTTTTTTTCCATACCTTTGAAGAAGAGTCTTCATTACTTCCTTCATCAGACCTTCGTTACTTCATTCAATTGGCACAAGGTTTCCTTGAATGCACAGGCTTGATGAGTCTTATTTGTCAGGTGTGGAGATTTCTGAATAACGTGTGTTGAGATGTCTTTGGTTTTTCATATTTGTCCAACCACAGCCAAATTTTATGTATTTCTGAATGTTTTCAGTCCATGTAGCAAATAGACAGTTGTATAATTGTGTAGGAAGGAAATTTTTGGTTCAAAGCTGAAGTGACAGGGGGAGCCTAGAATAGTGATGTCGATTTTTAAGCTGAATTTAGGTCACAATGAATTTAAGTATTTAATTTTCAGCACCCCTTCCTCTCATTGCTCTTGTACTGGTCTTGCTCTAGTAAAATCCCTCTGCTTTCTTGGATAATAGGGCTGCATCAGAGGGCTGGAACACCTCTCCTATGATGAAAGGCTGCGAGAACTGGGCTTGTTCAGCCTGGAGAAGAGGAGGCTCCGAGGAGACCTCATTGCAGCTTTCCAGTATCTGAAGGGGCCTATAAGGGTGCTGGGAGAAGACTTTTTACAAGAGCCTGTAGTGATAGGACAAGGGGTAATGGGGATAAATTGAAATCAGGGAGGTTTAGATTAGATGTCAGGAAGAAATTCTTCGCAGAGAGGGTGGTGAGGCACTGGAACAGGTTGCCCAGAGAAGCTGTGGATGCCCCATCCCTGGATGTCTTCAAGGCCAAGCTGGATGAGGCTTTGAGCAACCTGGGCTAGTGGAAGGTGTCCCTGCCCATGGCAGGGGGGTTGGGACTAGATGATCTTTAAGGTCCCTTCCAACCCCAACCATTCTATGATTCTATGATTTTACATATGCAGTAGTACTGTGCTGTTTGCATGTTACTGTGTTGTGTCTATTACTCAGACCAAAACATGATGATGACAATTCTGGAGGATCTTTATTTTGGAATAGCAATAATGGCAAATGCCATCAGCAAAATATGCCATTTTGCTAAATAATGTTTGCATAGCACACAAGAGCTCTAACGTTGCCATCTTCATCGAGTTGAGAGTGCAGAGTCAAGTTAGAACCTTTGGTTGTAAGGGTTGTAACAACAATTGCAATTTCAATTAAAAATGTCTTTTATGCATAAACCATAGAGAACACAAAATGGAGCTGCTGTTTGTATTCTTCTCCGGCACTTTATCACTGCAATGAAAATACTCTGAAATGCTTTCTTAACATAAATGTTGCAAAAACATTTTTTTGAAGCAGAGCATAATTTTTCTTTTCTTTTGGGACTCAGCTCCTGATCTGTTACTGGAGCTGCTGTTTTCTTCTAGTCCTGTTCCCCTTCAAGATACGTGATCACTGAACTGAGGTTATTCTGAATAAAATATGAATGTATTCCCTCTGCTTTGAATGGGAGAGTTTTACGCCTCTCAGCCTTTTAGAATTTTTATGAAGGATTTATGTGTTTACAACTATGTAACTTACTCCTTTGCCCAGCTGGACAAGGACGTAATTAAGGTTGAATAGGCTGGAGAAAATACTGAGGACATAAATGGGTGAATGGTTATTACTTGATAGGGGTCTGATGGGATAACATATTTCTGTGGTTTTAAATTTTTATGTCTGTCTCCAAGGTCTGAGTCCAGAGAGTACTTGTGTGCAAACTGAGGTAAATCTTACCAGTGTTTCAGGTGTAACTGTTTCTTGAGAATTTGTGTAAATGAAACTTCTTTAAAATCACTTTTTTCTGTTTTTCTGATCTTAGCTCTTGTCTTTCTGGGACTGAGGAATGGTTTACAGTCTGTTTTCATTCTGTGGCAGATTGTTAAAAATGAAACTTGAATCAAAAAATTTTTTTCTCCTGAAAATTTAGGTTGAAATGTTCTTAACGGTCCCTCCCAGTCCCACTGACCTATTTTCATGATCCCATATGGGTTACTCTGTTCCATGAAAAAATGTTGGTTTATCGTAGGACAGCTTCGGAGGCTAAGCAAGAGAGGATCATCTGTGGAATAGGGGGGGCAAGTTGCCTCCCTTGCTGGGGAGACCCTTGAGATGCAGATGTCCTCCATAAGTGTCTGAGCCGCAGGTGGTGCTGGGAGGGGTGGTGGGTGGTAGCCCACTGTTCTTCCCGGATCCTGTGTGCCTGCTGTTTGGTTCATCCATGTTGGAAATGGTGACAGGCATTAAGTGCTGGAGCCTCCATCCCTCCCACCGGGATCTCCAGAGCTGAGAAGCTCTGGCAGTATGGATCTGTGGGGGAGGTAGGTGGAGGGACTGTGCTTCCCTGTGGGTGGAGAATAAAGCTAAACATGAAGTGAGGGGGAACAAAATCATGAGTAGTTTTGTTGAAGGGGGGAGGGAGAAACAGTACCCAAATAGAAATACACCATAAAGGAAGGGGTAGAAAAAGAAGTAACCAGAAAATTAAACGGTCTAGTGAAAATGAGGGACAGGAACTTGAAAATACAGATGTTGTGGATATATGACACAAACCAGAAAGTAGGTGTTAAAAAAAATCTGGTTTACAGTTTTAAGTAAAAATATGCTGGATTTCATGGATAGGACATTAAAAAAGGCATCATAAAACCCACCTCTAATGGTGTCTTGCTCACTTAATTTGAAAGCGACTCATCGAATACATTAGTACACAGTGTCCTAAATGAAGTCAGACCTCTGAGTTCATGGTGCAGAAGCATTAATTATGTAAGGTCTGACTATATCTCTTCCTAATTACTTGGAAAGTACTTGGATAATTTTCTATGCAGTTGAGGTACAAATGATGATCTGTACGATTATCACACGAAACACCTGTCACAGGAGTGTGTCTGTGACATCAGGTGTGTGTATCGCTTTCTGTGACGAGTGAAGCTTTGCTGAGGAGCAGGTTCCCAAAACTGTGAGAAGAGAGGTTATCCTGGTGCTGGCTTCCTACAAACATGATAACAAAATTAGGATCAGGATTTTAAACTATTTTTTTTTTCTTTTTTTTTTTTTGCATTGTCGATACCTTCTGAGGAGGCACTAGTAAAAATTATTGAAGCAGATCCCTGGATAAATAGATGTTTCACAACCACCTTATTGAAATCTTTTATTAAATTTACATTCTTGGCTACAGCTTGCAAAATCTTTTTTTCTTGTTACAACTTCTTGCAGACGTAGTATTGAGAATTAATAAATCAGATCTCTTGAAAAACAGTTATTTCACAATCACCTTTACTAACGCTGTTGTCAGGAATGTAAATAAATTGAGTGCAGAGAGCATATCAGTATTACGGGATATTCAAGTACCAATTTCAGTGAACGAGAAGGGAAGTTTTGTAAGACGGAGGTAAACAGAAACCAGCTTAGATACAGCTTCTCTGTGGTCTACCCTTGGCAAGAGAAGTGGGAAAAGTATCTCAAAAAACTCTCCAAAATAGCATCAGAATGGAAGGGTGAAAATACCGGCTTCCCAAACTACCTAAGGAACTGAAGCCTGAGGTACTTTGGGGAACTGAAGAATAATTCCTTCTGTTGGCTTATCTTCTTTGAACTGTTTTCCACCTGCCTGATAAAATGAGTTGGTTGTTTTTTTATAAACCTAATCTGGGAATTAAACACTCTGGAGCAGCGCAAACTGATGTAAATCTGCCATTTGACCAGCCTCTCCCTTGATCCAGTGGCAGTGTTGCAGCATCCACTTGAAAAATACCAAGCACATCAGTCCAACTCTGTTGAGGGACCCTGTCAGAGTTTTCTCCCAGTTTAAATCCCTGGATGGTCCCTGCCCAGCTACAGAAGGCCAGGGTGGTTGTGGGAAAGCAGAACAAAAGCAGGAACCTGGATTTAGACCATCTGGATCCAGGTCAGCCTGGGTTTAGGCTGGGTTTGGTTAGGGCTGCACCCTTTGGGTGGGCTGAGAAACGCAGGCCTCTTTCTCCCTTTGGGAATGGCGACCGAAATATGAGGAGTGCCCAAACTCTGGGTGCCCTTTTGATCACAGGTTGAAAGCTGTGTAGGGTTTTGATGTGAGATGAGGTCAGCCTCCTTTGGTAGGTGGTGTCTAGTTTCTTTGGCTGGAAAGGTACAAAATGGCCCTTGACCCAGCCTCTTACAGGTTGCTCTAAAGGATCCCAAGGGCCCAAATTTGTTATGCCCTAATTTTGGCATCCTTCCCTGCTGCTGTGCCTGGTGAGCTAAAGACTCACTTCCCATGGGTTTGACTGGCCTACAGTAATTTTATGGTTCTTCCTTGGTGTCCTCTTCCTAGGTCAAATAAGTCAAGTAAAGGGGCTATTTGTATGATCACCATGATTGGTATTTTTCCCCTTCCATGGGTAATGAGAGCGCTGAGGGTTTGTGTTGTCTGCTAGGGAGGCTAGAGGCAGATCAGCGTGGCCAGATAGGATGGCGTTGCCGGTTCTCAGTGTACAGTTACAGCCTGGTGTTTGTTTTAAAATATTAATCTATCTTCATTTTGGAAAACCTGCTTTTTTATCTAGTGTGGTGTCCTGTTAGTGCTATCAGACATTTGTGATTGCCAAAATAGGGCAGAAAAATCATCCTGGAAGCTTTCCATGCAGATAATCCTCCTTGAAGTGTAAACATGCTAAGTAAAGAGCCATGATTTTTGAGCTGAAAGCCTTATCGCTGTCTTTGTGGGAGTAACTAGTGTGTGAAAATGCTATCGTTTACAGGAATACATGTGATACGAATACTGGATGTACTTTAATCTACTTTACTGGTACCTGAACGGCCTTTCCACAGTGCTATCTCTGAGATTCTCTTTACAGAGCTCTGCTTTTGCACAGGGTGTGAAGGCTTGTTTTCCAAGGGCAATCTTACGTGGCTTAATCCAAGCTCTGAGTTGTGCATCTGGAAATACAACATTCGTCTGTTTGCTGCTCGGTCCCAGGGTACTTGCATTCCCTTTGGAAACAGACCTCCCCCTGTGTTTGGGTTTGCTTTCAGAGCTAAGTGATGCCATCTCTGACAGCCAGAGCTGATGGGTGCAGGGCAGTCTCTCCGGAAGGCAGGCATTCTGGGGTAGCCTAACATACAAGTCACTTGCTGATTCACATGAAAACCTGTGAGTATCTGCTAATATTGACATCTTCTAGGGTAGTGACACAAGAGAAGACCAAATCACGCAGCATCTGTCATTGTATTTATTTTCATTGCCCTGGGGACAAAAGAAGTGAGGGTTTTTTTCTAAGTTAAGAGTCCTCAGAAGTCAGTTAACTTTTGTCTAGCAATTGTGCTCACATAAACAGGATTTACTTCTAACAACAGGCTGAAGATGTTCTGCAATAGCAGGAATTATGAATATTTCATGAGTAGTTTAAGTTAGAATTTGCAGGATTAAAAAGAGGAAACTGGGTCAGAAGCACATGGTGTAAGCATCTAAATTCTTTAATGCTAAATTATTATGTGTTGTATTTTGAAAGCTGAAGAAGCGGTTTTTTGGGGTGGTTTTTTTTTTTCTGAGGTTTGTTTTTTATTTGACCATCTTATGCATAAATTACTTTCCCTTTTTGAATTTTATGGGCAAAGTCCCAGGAGTCTTCTGGGACCTCTTACAACCACTTCAGGAGATGCTTTTCCAGCAAGCCCAGAGCCTTTCTGCACAAAGACTATCCTGCTGCTTTTCTAGGTATTCTGTCACTGGGTTTGAAGTATCGGGAAACAAGGACAGTAAGTGCTGTGTCCTCCAGAGCTCAAGTTGAGGCCAATTCCCAATGGATGCAGCTCTTGCAGTAGAGTGTTTGAGGGCCTGCTGCAGCTTAAGCCAGCACATACAAACATGATGAACCCTGGAGGGGACTATGTGCATTTAGAAGGGCCGAGGGAGCCGCTGGGGCTAGTGCCTTTCCGCAGCACCACTGACCCCAGCCCTACGTGCCCCTTCACAGGGACCCCCATGGCCATGGCAGCAGTGTGCTCCACAGCTTCGTGTTTGGGCTGCCAGGGGCTTGGTAGGAGACGTGTGTGATTCGTGCTCCCCCATGGCAGTAGATGTGTTTGGGGAGCAGAGATGATGCCCTTGCAGTGATAGTCACTGGTGGTGGTGGGCCGGTAAGGTGTTTTCCATGGAGCATCACAGCACAGCTCCCACGAGGTTTCCTGAAAATAAACGGATCGCATTGAGCGTACATACTTGTCTGCTGTTAAGCGTGCAGCTGATGGACCTACGGAGCGCTGGCGTTTGAGCTAGATGGTGTTGTCAAATATTGTTATTTGCTGTCATTGCCAAAGCCACCACCAGTGCTCAGATAAAGGATGTAGTGATAGGAAGTTCAGACTAAAGGCAAGGAAGGTTTCTTACTCCACTGTTCCTTTCTCAAGATCAGTGGAGGTGGAGAATGTAGCAGTGACATCTTGCTGGTATTGCAGTGGCCTTGTAAATGGAACTAATTAAATGCAGGAGAAAGGATCTTACTGGCCACGGTTTTTCCGATCTCTTACAGCTCTGGGTATGTTAACGTCTCCCTTGCTTAACCTAAGTTGGGTTTGACTTGTTCTACCTCTCTCCTTGGCATGGTGTGCAGTGATACTGGGCTTCATTTTGATTCAAGAGATGATGATACAGAAGATGTAAAAAACCTTAATGTATTATAAGCCTCTTTGGAGCTGTATATAGTCAATATGGCTGTTCTCAATGTTTTCACCCACATGTTTTTACTCTCATGTCACTGTTGTCCTTGATGGTTCATATCTAGTCTTTGTATTTTCAACCAAGTAGACATTTTTAGACTTGGCGTATAAAACATATAAATGGCTAAGCTGTAACTGGGCTCTTACTAGTATTTCTGGCTTTAAAAAATATGCATGGGAATAAAAGGTGTATGAATGTAATTGCTTGCTTAATATTATTGTGGCAAAAGGCATTTATAAGTTTAGTTCTTACCTTTTCCTTGTACAAATAACTACCAGTGCAAGGTGGACTGACTCGTGTCTTTGCCAGCACAAGTGCTGAGCACTCAGTGTGACAGGAGCTTGAGGAGGGTAACCCACCGAAGGACTCCCACTGGTCCTAGTTGGTGTCTCTGTGCTAACCTAGTCCTCCTCGCTGCAGCTGCCTTTGGAAACCGTCACCTATCCTGTACTTTTGTCCCATGATGGGTTTTAGGTATTTTAAGGAAACTAAGCAATACAGTGGCTGGACCTAACATGATTGTTACCCTCCCTTTGTGCTGGCTCAGACTAAAAGCTGACACTGCGTTTTGTTAAAGGGGCCTGAACTGGCTGTCAGGGTTTGTCTTCCTCCCCTTATTTCTTCTCCTCTCTCGAAAATACCAGTGAGTAATAACATGCAAATGTAAAGCAAAATTCCAAAGAAACTAATTTCTTTTTGGTTCATTTAGGCTTTTGTTCTATTAATTCCATGGCTCATGTTTTCTTTTTAAGGCTACTCTCCATCACATGGTGTGTTTTATCTGGAGTGATTACTAATGCCTACATTGGATGATAAAGTATCGCTTTTTAAAAAAGCAATAGTGTTGGCGACAAAGAGCCATGTCCCAAGGACAAGTAGACCCTGTTTTTGGTGTTCTTTAGCTAGAATTGGATTGCTTTAGCTACAGCTTTTGTGGCTGACTGGCTTCCATCTCTGCTTTTTATCATAACATTGTGGCTTTTTACAGCAATTAAATCACTACTGCTGAAGTTATTTCAAACAAGGTTTTGCTCAGTAAAGATCAGGTTTAGTTTCTGTTATTAAAATGTTGAATACTGCCTCTTCACTAGGAATTATCATGGAAATTAATTCTGGTTTTATTTGGAATTAATGTGGGTTTGGTTTTGATATATTCTATTCTTCTTTTATTTTCTCTTCAGCGGTGAGGTCTGGCTGGCTGCCCCCACCACCACCTGCACTGCCCCCTCGGCCTTCTGTATCTCAGGTATGGACAGAGGTTTAGCACTTTGCTGGGTGCTGTTCCCTCAGTCATGTCACTGTTGCAGCAGTTAGCACAAGCTGGCTTGGATGTGGCACTTGTTCTTGCTTCCAGCTCTGCAGTTTGCTCTGCAGTTCCCTACATGTCCTCCTTCATTGCTCTGTCTAGCCGGTGTGTTGCAATGTCAGATTACAGACTAATTAAATCTCTTTGTAGTGGAGCTGACATGCAGCCACTAGACAAAACCGTAAATTAAAGGCTAGTAAGGTTACTCTGCTAATAAGAGTTTGATGCCTGAAAGGCATGGGCTTGGTACCTGCTATTTGCTTCTCAAGCATCACATGCTCAGAGGGGATGTAGTAAGGGAGCCGCGGCATGAAGGAGTGTATTTCACCCATGGGTTTGAAAACATAACGTTGAAGGGGAGGGAATGCCATGTCAGTTATGTCGTTAAGTTTCAAACCATTAGTGGTGTGCTTCTGTTTTGTGTTCTGGGTGGGTTTTTGTTCGTTTGGTTTTAGAGCGTCGCACAGCCGCAGCACAATGCGAATTGACCAGATCACGTGTATCTGCATCCAGAAACAACTTCATGTTTTAGGAAATGATGGAGGATCTATGTCTTGTTCTTTTTGTGTCGTTGGCCCTGTTAAGTCTTAGGGGGCAGTATGCTTCATTACTCGTTTAGATGAAGTGTATAATAGAAGGTGAGCCCATAGGGGACCTAACAGCCCGTTGCATATAAAAACTTCCTTGGGCAAGAAACAGCCCTCGCTTGAGTTTTGGGTCTACTGTTAAGAGTTGATCACCTCCTGCTGCACAGCGCTTACAATAGAAATGATAAAAGACTTGTTCCACCCTCAGCACCACCAGCAGCTCATTGCTCTCTTCCTCTCCCAGCCCTCTTTAGCATCCGAGTGCAGCTGGTCTCCACCTCGAGGACTGTAGAGCGTTCTGGTTTGAGCTCACGTGCTTCCCCTCTGTCAGCATGGCATTAGCCGTGCTGCTGACACCACGTGCTCCTCAGAGCACC
>NW_010225197.1:29580-37185 GCF_000690775.1 Eurypyga helias | reverse complement strand
CAGCAGCTGCTGCAGCCCATGCCCGCCCTCCTGCCGCTGCTTGGACTTGGCACAGCTCTGTGCACCGCAAGCCCTCTCACTGCCGTTGGGGAAAGCAGTAAATGTAACAAGCCCTGTTCTTAGGGGAAAAACCCATTGTTTTCAGGCAAGGTTCTGCTAATTGTTCATGTTCTTGTCCTGTGATATATTTGCGTTTCCTTAGCAGGGCAGTGAGGAGAGAGGCTAGTTTGTTTATGCATGTCCAGCAGCTTCCTTACCACATCACAAATAGAATCATTGAATTGCCTAGATTGGAAAAGACCTGTAAGATCATCTAGTCCAGTCATTAAATACTGAACCAACTGCTCATCCTACAGTGGGCCATGCGGAATATAAGACCTTTCTAAAACTAAACACAAGAAGATTCTCATGAGAAATTCTTGATCCAGTCCCCTCCAATACAGAAGTCTGTTTTCTGGAAGAAAAAAAGAATGTGGCATCTGTGTCTACTCAGTAATTAATACATATAGCGCTGATGCTTTGCTTACACGCATCACTCACTTTTCCTTAATCTATTTCTGATGATTATTTAAGATATTTAATCAAATATCTCATAAAAATACTCTTGTTCAAACTTCTAGCAAAACTGTACATAAAACCAGTTAGTTCTTTAAAACATAATAAACTTCACGCTTGTCACATTCTGTTTATTTTCTCTCCGAGTGTGCCTTTCTGATAAAGGTAACTGACAGTAGGGAAGTACGTGTGATGGGCTCATAACTCAGCTGAGCTGAACCTTACGAATAGCATGTAAGCAATAGTAAGCATATGGATTACATTAGTCCAGTGGGGCCCTTGATTTAAAGAGCACGAAGAAGTTGGAGGGGAGGGATCTGCTTTCAAAACCAAGGCAGGATCAAGAACTGCAGGAAGTCCGTGATGCTGAAATGACACATTCAGCTTTTTCCTGTTTCAGGGTTTACCAAACTCTTCTTAAATTTCTGTTCTAACTTGTTTTTCAGCAGCGTGACTGAAAATCCTTTTTTATCGCTGTAACGTTTTGCTGTATGCCTGCAGTTAAGCACTGTGAATGACAAATGTAGCTTGGAAATGAAGCGAACCCCACATATTTCAGGTGGCTGTGCACCATATAAGCATGCTCATGCTGTGATTATTTTGGCTCAGCTTTGGAAATCACTTGATGGAGGAGGAGAGGGAAATAATTTCTTCTGAGGACTACAGTTTTCTATGGATGGCTGAGAAGCAGCCTGGGCCAGTGGGCTCTGTGGAGTGAGATTAAAGGGCTCATGGGATGTAAGGGCCAGAGTGCGCAGAAGAGAGGTACCGAGGAGTAGGTATTGCATTTCAGTGGAGCAGAAATCCTTCTGTGAGCTTAATCAATAGAAATATAGAAATGCCATCTTGACTTTGGTCCTGGGTTGCTCTTGTTTTTAGTAGAATTTGTTTCAACCTTTAGGAAAACATTATTTTTCCTGTCAGACCCTCCAAAGTAATCAAGCTCGGTAAGTTACTGAAACAGTGGTTATTCAGAGTGTGCCAGATGTCTCTAGTCATATCACAAACTGACTAAATTATGTCTACATCCAACTCTGCCTTCATAGCTCAGTCAGCTGAATAAGAAGGGAGAAGGCTTGCATCCCTGGGTTAGGTGTAGCGCAAGGTAAAACTTACAGCTAAGTGGCCTTGTCTCCAGAGCGCAGTGGATGCACAGGCTTACTGCGAGACGCTCGAGTCTTGGGATCCTGTGGGGACTTGGGTGGTTTATGGGGAAATAGCAGTGGGGCTGGCCTCTCTGCTCTGGGTAGCTGCTGCCGGCCCACGCTGTTGCACACCTCTGATGGGTAGACACCTTTCCAGGTGCGGCTGCATCTCTTCTTACCTCTACAACGGGTTTTAGGGTTGGTGGATTAACTGTGTGGTTTTTTTTTACTGATGGCCTCTACGAGGCTATGGTAGATCCATCTCCTCAGGGTTTTTCTCTATTGCCCAAGTCAGCGTTGCATTGATTTTGTGTCAGTCCACAAACTGTACCCAAGTTTTCCGCAAAGCTTTCAACCAGGCGTTTCTCCGATGCCGTGGTGCTTTCATCTGAGGTCCCTGTGGTGACTGTAAATAAATGTAAGAAAAAAAAGATGGACAGAAGGAATTTTTACGTACTGTGGGTACACCATTATCTCCAATTTATGATCTCTTAACTAAAATTTCAACCCTTATCTCTCTGCTGCAAGCCATTTTAAATTGATGCTTCCAGTAAGATGATGTGAAATGCAGTATAAAAGGCTTTATTAGAAACCTCAATTCCTCTTGCTTTCCAATTAAAAAAAGAAAGTAATTCAAGTGTTGTCTAAAGCCTGTAAAGGGCACTTGAAAAGGTTACCTATGGAAACAAGCTTATACAAAAACTAGAGAGTTTTGTTTTGGATAATATGTTATTTTGAAGTGTTTTGCTACTGTGTATATGCCTGTGTGTAACTTCACTGACACCTTCTGTAATGCCTAGTAGCACATCTCATGCTTAGCGAGTCTGCAGGAGCTGCTCAGATTTAAGGATAATATTATCTGCATCAGTTTTCCTAATTCTTTGTACTATAAATACTTAATATGCTGCAAGCTTTTGTACAGACTTAGGACACTGGCAGTGCCTTACCTCCCTTATCACTTCCCATGAGATCCTATGTTAATGGCTTTTCAGCATTTTTTTGGGGGGGCGGGGGGGTGGGGAGAGGGTGTGTGGTGTGGGTGGTGTTTAAAGTTTTTAGTGCGGTGGGTTTTTTGGTCATCCCCCTATCCCAAGTGATAGTGTATAGAACAGATAACCTGTAGCTTGTTAAAATACCTACTGTGTGTTTTTTCTGTGCTTGCAGGAGGACTGGATTCAGTGGCTTGGGTAATTTTTCCTGATCCTGTGTTCCTAACTTAACAGTAAACTTGAGTCATCAAGGGAAAATGGCATAAAGTTGGTCCAAAAACTTTTGTGCAGACCCAGGGGTGCACATAGAAACTTTGTGTAACTTGGAGGCAGTAAGAATCACGACAGGGAGGCGTATGCAGCTGATTTGCAGTGACGCAGATTTCAGATAGGAAGTAATTTTGGGTGCTCGTGAATAACACGCCACTGGTACCAAATATGTGAATGCACATCTCATATAAGCCTCTGTTATTATTTTTTTAAATGGAAAACAAAATAATACTTGACTTCTGTAGGCTTAAAAGCCAACAATAATAATTTACCACAGCTGCTTACTGTGGGAGATTTAATAACACATTTATGTTAATAGGAATTACGGATGAACACTGGAGAGCAAATATAACTTTAGGAATTCATCCAACATCAGCTCGCTGTCTGCAACATTGCCCAATTAGATCAACGCTCCTTTATTTAAACTACTCTATTTCAGTACCTTCCTGTCCAGTAATGAAGGCATATCTGCAGTCCTGCCTGTGCTATGTAAGGGGATTTGAAAACAGTGGGACTGGAAGAAAACCCTGTGTATCTTGGCTGAAGAAACTGATATTCCTAGTCTCTTTTCCCAGAGTCTAAATTTTATGGCTGTTGGTTTTGTAAATTCACGCTGTTTTGTGCTGGACTTGTATTTCTGGAGAACTTGGGACCTGTTTTTCCCAGTGGTTCCGTGCTGGCAGTTTTGACAGGCACTGAGTGGAGTAGGTAGGCAGCTGCTAACATTATTGAATTGAAGTGTTCTGAATACAGTAAGGCTGTGAAGATTAAAAGCTCAGTGTTACATGTGCTCAGAACCAGGCTGTCGGTTTAGTGGCCATCGTTAGCATTGGGTGTTACTGATTTGGTGAAATCATGGAAATTAAAGTGCTGTGAGGGAGGATAGGTGGGTCACCCTACCCAGTCACAGGCGCCTGGCATTGTTGGAAAGTGATTGATACTATTCTTTTTAACATATCGCATGTTCCATGCTCCAAATGTTACTTGATACTTCATCATTTCTTGAAGCTTTTTGGCCATTCATCATCCAGAATTGCAAGTGAAAGCTGGGACCCAGTTCAAGAAGCTGTCTCTGCTCATGTGCTTCCAAGTTTAGCTGAATCCATGGAGAGCCACGAGCACAGGATAGGCGCAGGCTGGGTCTGTAACTACCAGCTACCCATGCCCAGGCTGATCTGCTGCACCGAGGCCAAGAGGTTGGGAAGGGCTCTCCTGCCTGTCCTGCTAAGACCTCTCAGCCTCCTGAGTGCAATGGCCACATGCAGGCTCCATGCTGGGAGCTGCTCCAGGGGTCCCGCCATGCCAACGTCTTAGGGTAAAGCCAAGGTACATGGAATGTGAAGTAGGGTTTGCTTATCTCTCTTACAAGGCAGTTTGGGGAAAATACTCAGCCAAGTGAGGTGCTGCCTTGCTCTGTAAAACTACATGAGGAGTTTCAAGTGCTGGCAGGACAACTGGAGTTTTACAGGAGGTAACTTTTTTGTCATAGAAATAAAAATTACTAAAAAAAGCAAAGATTTTGCTTTTGGTAGCATGCTATTTGTAGGCATGATGATATTCTCCCAGACAACCATTTTATACTAAACCAACGTAATACTTTTGTAGCTTGCGTTTACAACCACTGTGCAAGAAGAGGGTGGGTTTTTTGATCATTTCCATGGTTTTGGCCACAGAGTAACATACGCTGTATAATCAGTGCAGTGGGTGCTGAAGAAGCCTGTAACTGTAATAAATCTGAAAGTCTTCTATAACATGAAAGATTTTGCCATCTGCCACTTTAATATAATACAAGTGGATTATCTTCCTCTTGTGGAAATTATATATTGAATCTAAAATGTCCAGGCAAAATGAATTACGGTTTAAGAAGTGGTGGAAAGTAGCACATTTAAAGTAGAATTTGGGAAGTAGCTGATAAATAAAATCCTTTCTAAAGAGGTTCCAAGGGAGAGTGGAAGAAGGACAAGTATCTTAATTAAAATGTGTTGTAATAATTTTTTAATTTGGCTTCACACTTGCCATAAAAGCAACAACAACAAAAAGCTGAGAATCCAATGCTTGTATCTGTAGTGGAATGCACATACCCATTCCTGGCTTACGTTAATCTGGTTCTGTGGAGTGGAGTATTAAACCAGATTGTTAATGCTTCCATCTGGGTCTTATTCTTTCCTTGCGAATGGGCTGAACATCGCAGCAATTTGTTTGTATTTATTGCCTTTTCCCTCAACCTTATCACCATTCCTCAGATAGCTCCGGGAGAGAAAGCGCTTACCGAAACTTCGGGGCTGCGCAGTGCTGAGAAAGCAGGCAGCACACTAAGACCCTGGCAGCTTGTTGCATTTGCATCCCTATGGGTTTTCTTTCTGTCTTTACTGTTTTCAGTTTCTGGAACAAGCAATGAAAAGAATTGATGATTCAGTGTGGGATGCACAAGGCTCACAGAAACTGGAATTGAGACACCTTGACTTCTTAGAAATTGGCATTAAGCACAAAAATTTGAATGTTTAGAAAGGAGGAAAATACCTCTTAAATGAACTTACCTAGAGATGATAGAAGATTGTGATGGGCACATACTGAGCGTTAAGCATATTTAGTATCCTGCTTTTTCATACAGATAAGCTGTTCTTGATACTTTTTTGCAAAGCTAAGCCGTGGCAGCGTATAGGTACTGATTGTGGGCTATTCCAGTGAATGCACAGAGATGATTTCATTTCTGTGAGTAGTGCCATTGACTACAATGGGACTATTTCCATGTATAAAGCTAGCCTGGAGCATAAGTGTGGGTGAGATTGAATTGTAGGAAAGATTGAATATATACTTCACCTCTTGCAAAAAGGCTCTCAGGTAACAGAGATACGAAAGCTCCACATAGACCTTCTCTTCTGGGAGATCAGTTATGGATTGTCTTTAAAAGCGGGTGTGAAATCTACATACAATGCAGCATTGCAAAGCAAAATAACTGGAAAGGTGAGCGAAGGACCAGTTGTAAGGTAACGCATTCTCTTACAGTTCAGAAAATCTTTCATCCGAGGCTTTCAAAGCACTTGGTGCTTAAGTGAGCGTTACATATTCCTTTATAGGAAGGTACTGTTAAGCATCGTCACACGGAGCAGCGAGGAGGTTATGAATGGCTGGTCAAGGATCATGCGCTGAAATAATGAGCATTGGCAATTCTTAATGCTCTCCTTCACGATGAGGAGTTGTCTGTCCTAATGCTCAATATTGGCCATAGGCCACAGGTTGGTCTCTGGCCGTGGCCGTTGTACAGAAACTTTGTCAGCCAGTTTTATCTTCTGCCTAGAATAAGGAGGGTATGGCTGTTCCTAGAGAACTTGAGACTGCACTGGGGAAAAAGGAGGTACCATCTGTTTTTAAACAGGACTTTGGTCTTTGCAAAGGGAAGCTCTTCAGGAGATTTGGAATATGGCACTGTCTTGCTCTTTTTTTGTGGTCATTTACTTGTCTTTCCAAAATCAAGAGACTGGTTTGCAAACTCTTTTGTACACCCACGAGTGGGATTTTCTTTGCCCGACCACTACCACCCTGGATGTGGACCCAGCCCTACCAGCGTGGCAGCACTGCCGGTGTCAGTAGAATGTCCTAGAATGTCAGCAGAATGTTCATGTCCTCTATTCTGTGGACATGAACAAAGTGCACTTTTAAGCACTTACTGTAATTGAATTTTCCTTTGGAAGACCATATTGTTTAATATCTCAGTTTTATAAGCCACTGGTGAAGAATTGTAAACCCTAATATAATGGTGAGAAGGTTCCATGTGTGGGAAAGGTTTTAAGACATATCTTGCAGTTTATTGCGGCTTCTGAATGAGAAGTGAGTTGCCCAAGGACTGTACTAAGCATAGCATAAAACCAATGAAGAACTAAAGGGAACCCACCTCAGCTGCTCCTGATGGATCACCTTTTCCTTACACTCCACTGCAGGAGCTTGGGCTGGAGTGTCCTGGAGCCGGTCTTGCTCGGCACAGGACTAGAAAGCTACAGGGACTAGCTCTTACTCTGCATCCAAGTCAGTGAAGGGAAGGAAATCTGTGAAGAATCCCTCTGCTGAAAGAAAAAGCGGGAGTTATTTTTCCTTTAAAATCCTTGGGGAGATGTCAGCTGGCAAACGTAAGGCCTCTCGGGCCTTACCATGAGGAGTGCGTAGGGCCGGCGGAATCAGGAAACCTTCTTTGTGGTGATGCACGCTGCGGTTAAACAACAGACTTCTGCGTGGGTTAAATGCTGTCAGTCCCTGAACAAAACCCCCCACAGCACGGATTGTTGTACGCTTGGGCAGCTGTGTCCGCGGCACGCAGCCCCCAGGAACGGGGCGCTCTCTTGTAGAGGGGAGCGTGTGGCCCAGATCCTGCGGGAGAAGGGCGAGGAGATGCTCCAGGGAGCCGAGGCTTGCGGTGCCCACCGTGGCTGTGCCCACCCTGCGGGGCAGGCTCAATCTGCAGGCTCGGAGTGATGCAGGCAGCTCTGCTTTTGGTACCCTCCTCTAAGCCACGCGCTCGGCAATGGCCTGTCCCACGTGCCGCTAGGTGGCACTTTAGGGACACTGCAGTCACTGGGTTTCATTCATTATGCAGGAGCCGCATCACCAGAACTAGTTCTCTTCCCCCCCCCCTCCTTGTTTTGGTCCACTGT
>NW_010225197.1:10134-29446 GCF_000690775.1 Eurypyga helias | reverse complement strand
AGCTGTTAGGCTGGCAGCCGCATCAGGGCGCTCAGCTAGTAAAAACTGTCGTGCGTCAGTAGGATCTGTGACATCCAACTGCTGGAGATTTTGGAATCTTATGCTTTTTGGCATCAGCACTTCCAATTTATATTTGCTTCTACCAGAACACAAAGTTTACCCTTTTTTCCCATTTCAGTTCCCTTCAGTTCAAAATAATCTTCTCTTTGTGTTAATAAAAAAAAAAAAATAAGGGGGGGGGAAGGGGGTTCTGCAAAAGTTTGGCCTTTTTTTTTTCCCCATTCCTCCTCGTCCTTCATCTTATTCTGATTTCAGTTTTCCTGATTATTTGCAATTGACATTGTAGAATATTGGTCTCTTTAGTGACTTATATACTGTTTGAGCACATTGATTCTTGAAAAGCTACATTTTTATCTATATGTAAATAACACAGATTTAGTCCCCCTTTTTCTCCATTCTGTGGGATAAGTTACCGTATTGTTGCTTTCGATGCTGACCCTAAATGAATGATTTGTCAGTTATGTGAATGGGGCCCAGATTTATCATGTAGTTCTGCTGGGTATTTGAGCTTTGCTATCCTCAAATTGTTCATGAAAGCCTCATGGACTTTGCTAGGCTATTGTTGCCAGTGCTTAGAGCCTTCATTTCTTTCAAATATATAAAAAGTGATTGTAGAATTCAGGGAGGTTAGGGGCTATTCAGCTTGCTGATAAAGAAATGCTCTCTTGCATTAAATGGACTTTTAAAGGTCTTTGATTTTTGTAGACAGAAGAGAAGGTTGCTTTTTCCATTTCACTCTCCTACTTGTACCAGCAATCTGCAGTTACAGAAGAAGCACTTCAAGCTGTGAAAAGCTTTCCAGAGTTCAAATGTTAGTATCCAGTAGTTACTAAAATCCAAAAATTTAAGATATTAATATTGAAATACCAGAAAATTACAGGGTGAGTTGTTGGGGGTTTTTTTGGGTTTTTTTTGTTTTTTTTTTTTTTTTTTAACCATCACGTAACGCTACGGATGTAGCACACTTAGAAGAGGTGGGGAGAGAAATCTTGATAGCCAAAACACCTTTTCCTCATCTCCCAAGGAATTTCACGTACATTTTGAGAAAAGATCTCAAATCTCCCTCCTCTGTGCACATGTTCGACACCGTGCCGTTGGAGAACAGCAGTAAGCCGACAGGACTGTGTTTCCCCCTGCAGCTTTCTGTACAGCTCTCACTGTATGCGTTATGAAAGAAATGGAAATGGCATGAAAAAGTCCCTCCTTTTTAAATATACCGAATTCTGTGCATTCTGTCATTTTCCTTTAACCCTGTGGTTGAGCTGTGGGAAACTTGTGACTGCTGCAGAGCTTGATGGGCCAGTGCAGAAACCTCTTGGCAACGGCAAATTAGTTTCTTCTGTGTTTGGCAGGTTGTTATTACGGCTGAAGTCTTGGCCCCTTTAAAGTTTGAGGTTGAGCCTTGAACTTGGTTTTAAACACAAGCTTTCACCTGTGTAGAAACGAGCCTTTTTTGAGCAGAGAGCAGGATGGCAGGGTGCCTCTCCTACCTGAGGGCCCTTGTCAGCCTGCCTCCGTCTTGGCAGAAGTTGGGAAGGAGGAGAAGAGGCCTTCTGCCAGTGCTAAGTGCCCTCAGCCTCCCTCTCCTGCCTGCCTTCTGCATCCTGGGGAGCCAGCCCATCCCTTCTGGACAGAGAACAGCCATGCCGTGTTTATAAGTGCGTTGGCTGCAGCGTGCCCAGGGACAGGCAGCTCTGAATCCTGACGCCCTTCCTTAGCTGATGCACTGTGCCGTGGCCTGGTGAAGTGACTCGAAAGACGCTGGAAGTTTTCAGGAAAGGCGAAGCAAAGGATTAACCTTCTGTTTTAATTTGCTGCTTGGTTAGATATGCTGGAGGGAGGGTGATGTGTTTTGCCAGAGTGTAGACCTGTGTGGTGTGTGTTCAGCCTGTTTCTGTTTGAAACGTGAGAAGGGAGGAGGGAAGATTTATTTGGCTTCTTTCATGACTTGTGTTTTCAGTAACTTTAATGGAATTTTTGGTATAATTTAGACTTTCGCACTCCAGCCTTGCAAACTTCAAAGGCAGAAGAAGCTTACTTGGATGAATTTTCATCAGTTTTAGGACATGATAAGGTGACAGGGTGAAACCAAGTTATTTCTAGCTCTTATCCACTACTCTTAGTTTTTCTCTGAGTATTTGGGCCGTAAGGGTAACTAGAAGAAATTCTGGGTACTACGTCATTAATATTCAGAGACATGGTTCCTAATGCTTCAGAGAAAAACTTTTCTCTTGTTCTCATACCATAATAAAATACAAGAAAAGGGTTTCATTAAAAGTCTGCAAAAGACATATGCCATCCATTCAGCTGTCAGCCTAGATCTCTATTTCCCCTACTGTTGAGTTGTTAACGTAACTTTTCTTTTGTGTATAATGTTTCTTTTCATTGACTTTATTGTATGTGACTGCTAGTCGTTTTCTGGGTGCAGCAATGACTGATTTGTTGTTGCAGACAGAGCAAGCATCTGAGGTTGAATTACATCCTCAGATGAATAGACCCCCGTCACAGGCAGAAGAAAACAGTTCGGCTAAAAAGGTGAGACCTGCGCACGTTGTACCATTGTGGAGTGATCTGCTTTCATCAACAAATATGGTTGGTTTAAGTTTTGAAGCAATTAAACAGAGGGTTAGGGTTACGTTTTTACATGTTTACCTTCTCTGGAGGTCAAGACACAAGAGAGAACTGGGATCGTGTGTGACGACAGCCCAGATAAATCATCAAGAAAGCTCTTGGTACATACATACACATCGAAGCACGTGCTTTAGGAGAGGCAGCTTGCCATTTGTTTCAAATCAATAGGGGCTTGTGAAGCCTTAGGGGAGACAAAAAAGGGTTTGATTGTACTTGACCCCTGTCTCGCTGTAATTCTTCTAAATTGTGACATGCTTCTTGCTTCCAGTTACTGGGGATTCAGTTTTGATGTAAACACACCTGTTTGCTAGAGGTCAGAATGTGCAAAATGTGCCTAGGCTGGTGGAGATTTGCTCAAGAAGGGCAGTTGCTAATACGTTTTTGTATGAACATATCTTCTGTACAAAGCGATTGCTGAAACTGCAATGGCACCTTTAGCAGGGCCTTGCCTACGGATGGAGCGGCCTTAGCAGCGGCTGTGACCCTTTTCCCCGCTCCTGGTCAGGCTCCCACTGCCTCCTTCCACCAGCCCCAGCCAGAACAGGTTTCTGACAGGTGACAAATGCAGGTCCTTGCCTGTCTGGCCCCTCCTGTAGCCAGGGAGCGTGTACAAGACCTTTGCTCAGCCCAAACTAGAACTGTTGGCAGGTGCTGTGTGTAGGATGTACCTTGCCCAGGGAGCATCATCACACTTCCTACCCTAATGGGGGAGACAGACAAATGCCCCCGGTGTCATTTCCTATGTGCAGTATGGCATTCAGGGCAGCGTCTTTGCTCTGCCTGTGCTGTGCTAACCGCATGCTACTTCTACCCTGGGCCAGCTTCTTCCATGCTCTGCTTTGCAGTCCTGCTGCATCCACCTACTTCATTGCTCCACCTCTCCCTGCCTGGCTCCCTAAAATGCAGGGAAGGCCCAGGCTGTGGGGTGCGGGAAGCAGGTTGTTGACACAGTGCTGACCCACCTTCCAAAGCCTGGTGCAACAGCAGCCAGCTCAAGAGCCCTGTGGAGGGCTCTGATTTTTAGTTATTTGATATTTCTTCCAGTATTGTGTTTGAAATGGCAGGGGGATTTATCCTATGGATTTGGTAAGTTTGGGGCAGTTCAAGGTAGACTGGGATTGTGCATTTGGCATCCCACTGGTTTATAGCTGCAGGAGGCATCCGCAAGTTCCTCACCTGCCATGTGTCGTGTTTGCAGGGAGCTGTGTGTATGTGTAGGATTTCAGAGCACGGTATTATCCGAGATCAGTGCAGTGCTGATGTGCTGACATCCTCATCAAAAGAGCTCATAATACTTTTAGATTTTTTTTTTTTCCAGTAATGGCAGAACTTGTTTCTAATGTTGAAACCCTGTTTCCCTTATCATTCTAATTCCTCTAATAATTGTAATCCTTCTATTGCTGATTATTGATTGTCTTATGTAGCCTTCATTCTGTACCACTCATAGTATTCTCTTCTGCTGAGCCAGGCTACAGTGTTGGGTTTTTTTTCTTGTGATTGCTGGGTCATTAAATGCTTCATCAGTTAATTTTTTTTTCTTGTTTTATTAACATTTGGCCGAAACATAATGATGAAGATTGTCTGACCCAGTAAAATGTGCACTGTGCAAGTGATAAGAATATTTGGTTTCTGGTCTTGACTGTAACACTAAATTTATAACCTTTGCCACATCACTTCATCTTTTTTGAGTGTTAGCTTTCTCATTCATGAAATGGGCCAGTAATGGTTATATTCCTTATAAAAGAGATCTAATAATAAAATACACTGAAAAGAATATATTTATATTTCAGACTTAAAACAGCTATAAGGCACTAAAACTACTTCTCATTGCAAAATAAAGGATGTCTTCATTTAAAATAATGAAAATGCCTCTTACCACTGAAGTCATAAAAATCCAAGACTTTTTGTTTTACCTACAAACCAGGTTATTTCTTTGATGTTAACTTATCAAGAGAACTAACTGGTATTCTATACTTCCAACATGTTAATTTTGAATGGATCATTTTATACATTTGTCTTTCTAAGATATATTCAGTGTTGTTTCATGTAAGAGAGGAGGGGAGAAGGGAGAGACTCCATGCCAGATGGGTGAAGTAGTAAATTGGGATGCAACTGGTTGATTGATTATTGATACTTACCAACTGAGCATAATTAAAAATAAATCTTGTTTTGGTTTTAATGCTTTTGGGTCAACTGGGGGCTAGTATATGTATTTATACCCCTCCCTTCACCTCCCCAAATGCACACAAAGCTATACAATCCAGTTCTGCAGAGCCTGTCATCCAGATGAAGACAAAACACCAGTGTAATCATTTCATTTATTAAGGGGTTGCAGGAGTTATTGTTCCTTTTTTCAAAGTCAGAAACCTGAGAGGCTATTACCAAATTTAAATGAAGCTCTGTACCTCTTTAAATTATGAAATCTTAGGCCAGCTGCCAGCAATTTCAGTGTCACAAGTATTCCCCAGCCTAATGACAGGACACACATGGCCTGACTTAACGTTGCTGTGCTTCTACCTTGCAGGAGGTGGTTCTCGCTCAGCCGCCCTCCAAACCTGCCCGCAGGAAGCTCCGGACAGAGGCGCAGGGGCTGGAGACCCCCGAGCTTTCTCCCACTATAAATGTGACTTCTTCCCTGCCAGCAGTCAAGCCTCACCTCCCAGTCCAAAAGTAAAAACCTGTACCAAGCATGCCTAACTGCACCTTGAGATCTCATGTGGCAGGCTTTACTCTTTGCATAATTTTATGCTGAATAGTTCTGGTTTTGGGGCTGTTTCACAAGATACAGGTCTCTGAAACCTACGTCTGTCTTCTCAAATGCAGACTAAGTCTGTAGTGACTGTGTAAGTTGGTAATATTTGATTGATAGCCTCTTCAAAGGTGTCCCACCTCTGAATCTGGTAGATGTGTCTGAAGAGCAAGCCTAGCTGTTCAACCAGCATCTCTAACACAACTCCTTTTAGCTCTGTGGGTGTGTGGTTTTGCCTTGCGCATACCTTCTGGAATTTTGCTTATTCATGTGGACAGCTACGACCAGATAAATGCCCAGGAAATTGAGACATGAAGTGCTTGATGTTGGTCATATCCTTGTGATATTTCTTCGTCACGAGGCAGGTTAGAAATGAGCTTGCCCCTGGTTTGAGCTGAGCCATAGACCACTTGCGATAATCCGATAATTGCCAAACCCAGTGTGTGTTGTTTGGTCTCATAAATATAGCTGTTGAAGCTGTCAGCACCGTAGACTTGTAGGGATTTCACGATATATTTATTTAATAGCAGTGGAGGAGCTGTGCAAATGGCAAGCGAAGGCACTTGAAGCCCTATTGGCTCTCTACATCTCACTCAACTGAGACTGTGCAAACACCGCGTGTGCCTGCACCCGGAGCCTTGCAGAGACGCCTGGTTCAGTCTGAAACAAAACCGAGCTGCCCGAATCGCCTCAGTGGTTCTTGGCAAACTGTTTATCAGTCAACTGAATCTGTGCTGCATAATTGGAGATTAGAATAAGTAATAAGACTCCTAGGATGCCCATAAAATGCTGTTTTGTGTTTTGGGGAGTGCGTATTCCGTAGTGGTTTAAAGAAAGATAACAGCATTTGTTAGCAACTCGACTTAATCCTGCATTGTCTGTATCTTTCCTAAAATGTTTAAATGACCACAGAGGTGTATCTCGGTGGTTTTTATTTTTTCCTACCATTATTACTTTATAGCCTATGGAGACTAGTTTGAAGCAAAACTGTGAAGCACGAAACTGACAGTTCACTGGAAGATAACAGCATAAAGACCTGCCTGTGCTGTGCAACAGATTGTTGCAAAGATCAGCTCTGTTAAGAGAAATGAGCTAATGGGGACGTGTACCACTATGGACCTTATTTAAATAGGGCATCTGTTTTAGATCAAATTTGTCATTAAGGAGCTCTTGATGCCTTGTGTAAAACTTTAAAATAATGTACTTGGAAAAGGGCTTGGATATTCAGCCAGTATTTTCTGTATTTTCTTTCCTTTTTCCTGTTGTTACCTCTGCTTCCTGGAATTGCTCTGTCCTTATGTACAGAGCTGCCTATTTTTGTACCTGTCTGCCTAACTGTTATTTCCTCCAAGTCAGTTACCATGGGCTATAGGGTAATAATAATAGTGGGAGAGAAATCTTTTCTTTAAACAGCAAAAGAGATGAGGAAAGTCCAAAAGCCTGTTCCTGTTTGTGACATCCGATGGTTTTGACAGAAAAGACTGCTTTGAATGAAAGAAAGATTAGTTTTTGAAGTAAAGAAACATCAGGATCAGGAGTGCCTCCCAAAATCTGAGGCAGTATTTTCAAGCAGATGTCCTTTGTTTCCGCATAGAATGAGTTTTGTCTTTTCTGTTAACCACTCCTGAATTTTTAAACTCTGCAAGTGTTTGAAAACAGCTAATACAAAGATGCTGCAAGAAGTACAGCTATGCAGGGATTATTCTTAAGCTGAATCAGAATGCAGTGATTTTGAAGTAATTGAGGCAGCCTAAAATGTTTCTGTCATTCAGGTTAACAAGGGTGACCGTTCTACTTTTGGATAGTCTAGCCGGTTCAGCCATCTCATTTCGGCATTACATTTTTCTTCTTAGATGTGTAGTTTGTACCTTGTCTTTGAAGCGTAGTCCAGTGTGAGTAGAGCACAGACGTGCAAAATGGATGGCTGGTCTTCTGGCATCAGCCACCGTTGAGGCTCTTAATTGAAATGTTCTGTATTTATCTGTCTGGCAGACAGTCTTCCAAGCAGAAAAGGGCTATTCAGACCGCTATACGAAAAAACAAAGAAGCCAATGCTGTGCTCGCCAGGTTGAACAGTGAGCTCCAGCAGCAGCTGAAGGTAAGGAATGCATTGAAAATCGGTGACAGAGTTCCCTGCAATCAGTTATGTGTCACCTCCAGCAGAGAATCTTGTTCATCCTCTCAGATGAAACCCACTGCATTATTTCCTGCTTTCTGGAAGGAGTAAGTATGCTGTATGTGTGGGTAGGATGAAGCTTTCTGGGAAAAGTTGTAACCTATGGGCCTACAGCTCCACTGGCAGTTAGAGCAAGTCTAAAGGGTGAACTTTGTCCTTCTGAAAAGTTTGATAACGTGATAGTGTCACTTAGTGCAGAAGAGCAACTCAAGCGTAGCTTTCTTGTCTTCAGTTCGGTTCTGCTGCGTAACTGTCTCCTGGGGTCAGGCATTTGCTGTACACGGGCTGACTAAGCCATGCTTTGTGTGAACACCTAACACTGATTTTTAATGTCTGCTGTCTGCCTTTTAACATGTTTTATTGTCAATATCAGTTGTGGGTCTTCTCATTTCTCAGCCCAAAGGTGGTATGGGCTTCAGTTTTTCATCTGCTTTTCAGATGAAAACAGCTTTTCCTTCCTTCCTTGCATATTATGAACACACTTGTGTGGAAAGGGAGGTGAACCCCCAGTTACACTTTTTCTTCAGGCAAGGTGAAAGTTTGATTCCATGTTCAACTTTGCATAACATCATTTATTAATTGGCTTTCAAGGATCTCCCAAGACCGATGCAGGGTGGATGCTCTGTACTGAAATCGTAGCAAAATACAGGACAGCGACTGAAATAAGCATGGAGATGCAAGCTTTTAGTCACAACACATTGCCACTATTTCTTGGCTCAGGCCTTATCTGCTTCCCTGGAGCAGATAAGATGGAGCAGGGTCTTTGTGGTTTTATGGGGGCCAGAAGACTTGATGGGTGCCCCTCAGGCACAGCTTGCACTGAGGCGTGGGGAGCGTTGGAGTGCACTCCCGGGCTGGGGCTGTGGGCCTGCCTAGGTGGGGGGCCAAAGCCTGGAGGAGTCGCAGGCAACCCATCTCCCCCATGGGTCAGGGAGCCCTTTGATGGGAGGTCAGCCAGAGCAGGGTGCTCCTCAGCACAGGGGCAGCCTCCAGACCAGGAGAGGCTTTCCCAAAATTGCTGATCCCCAAAGCCTTCTCTAGCCGAGACTGATGGTCTTCCTGACACAACTGCCGAAGAGGTAGATTGCAAAGCTGGTGTCGTCTTAGAAAGGCTGAGTTCATTTCCAAAAGGAGAGAGGTTAGTTGTGTGAGCCAAAAATTCTCAGCATTTTTGAGGGAAAAGTGATTACAAAATAACCTCATTTTCTATCATAGAATGGTTTGGGCTGGAAGGGACCATAAAGACCATCTAGTTCCAACCCCCTGCCAGGGGCAGGGACACCTTCCACTAGACCAGGTTGCTCAAAGCCTCATCCAGCCTGGCCTTGAAGACATCCAGGGAGGGGGCATCCACAGCTTCTCTGGGCAACCTGTTCCAGTGCCTCACCACCCTCTCCATGAAGAATTTCTTTCTGATATCTAATCTAAACCTCCCCACTTTCAATTTAACCCCGTTACCCCTTGTCCTGTCACTACAGGCCCTTGTAAAAAGTCCCCCCAGCTTCCCTGTAGGCCCCTTCAGGGACTGGAAGGTGCTATAAGGTCTCTCTTCTTTGGTAAAATTGCCATTGTCGATGCATCCCGAGCTATTCCAGTGGCCAGTGGGTGACCACTCCTCCCCGTGATCTCCCGAGCACATGATTGAGCCTCTGTACTGCCCCGCTGTAGGGAGGAGACAGTAGTTGGCTGTGTGATGTGGTTGTGTGGAGTTGGTACAGTGTTTTGGGACGGCGAGGAGAGTTACTTCAGCAGCAAAGCCCCTAGCCTCCAGTCAGTGCCAGCGGTTTGCCCAGCTGCTCTTCACCGGAGCGGGTTGGTGCAAGCCAGCATCCCAAAAGTTACAACCCATCTCTTTCACTCCCAGAGGAGGTCCACAAGGAACGAATTGCCTTGGAAACACAGCTGGAGCAGCTACGTCCCGTCACCGTATTGTGACATCCTGCCCACAGTGCAGCGGCAGGAGCGGAGCCTGCGTCCCGACAGCCTTGCAGGGAAAGGAGCTTGGCATGGCCAGGCAGGGTGTCCGCCCAGGACCAGCTTGTCGGGTCGCCCCTCACCCTGCCGCACGTGTTGGCCTTTGCAGGTGAAGAAGGTACAGGAAACGGATACCTGACTGCTGAATATTTCTGGGTGGGAGGGATGCTTTGCCTTCTTTCCTCCCTCTTTCCAGCCTCCTGTGTAAATGCAGTTTATAACTGAAATGAATAACCTGAGAGTATTTTATTTACGTAAAGAATTCCTGATTTATACGCCTCCTGGCAGCACCTCCTGCCCTGATCGTTAAGAGGTACAGCATTCCTGAATCCTTGCTTAAATTTAAAACTCATCCTCTGAGATGGGCTTCTGGATCTTATGATTCATGTAGGATTGGGTTATGGTAGGTACCTGTGGGTTTAATGTACTACAAGAATAAAACTCACTAGACATACAGAGTCTTTTTCCGCAATCATATGTCAGATAATTATTTTCTTAGCTCTGTTGATTATGCAATCACAGGTGTATTTTAATGTTAGAGAATTTGTATTTTATAAATTCAAATCACATGAGAGTACAGAAAAAAACCCCTAAAATTTAATGATTTTGGAAATTACAAAAAAACCCCACCATCCCCAAAACTGGTTTTTGAGCTATAGCTGTTTCATATCACCAGTGTTTGATCACTTTCTTGCAGCTGCCAGTGTCTGCGTACTTCCAACATGTTTGAGATCACTGGTTTATAGCTTTTTTTCTTTTTTATTAGCCAACAGTGTATTTCTAACAAGAGGTTAAAAATGCATTTGGGGCATTTTTAGAAAAGGTGTTCTGTGTGCACATGTATTAGTCTGCTTTGTTGTCTTAATGGACAGTGCTGCTGATTTTTTTTTTTTAAGGATGTGTACAAGAACTGTATTTCCAAAAGAGGAAAGATAGCAGGAGTGCTATGGATGAGGTTATAAAATGTGTGAGGGAAATAATGGCCTTTCTACAACAGGCTTTGGCTAAGGTTTCTTTGCACCTCACCGGAGGTGCAGCAAGGATGCAGATAGGGTGAAGCTGCTAATGCCCATCTTTATTTTCTACATGAAGAAGCAAAGATTAATTTTTAGCCTGGGTCTGATCCAGGGCCAACTGACTCCCGTGGGAATTTTTCCATGGACACACAGTGGTCGTTGGCTTAGGCCTCAGTTCTGGAAGCTAGCTGACTAATGTTACTTTATTCCTTGGGTCAGTGCTCTTAAACTGGGCAACTTCAGACATAACGATGTCAGCCCTGCTCCCACCGTGGGTATGATGTGTGCTTCACTGAAGGGAGTGTCACCTGCCTGTTACCCACCCTCAACCTGACCCTGCACGTGTTTCATATCCTGCTGTTCACTGACCTAACCTGAGTGTACGCCGCGCAGAAATGGTGCGGCGGTGTTTTACCGGTGGTGGTGTGATGCTTTCTCCCCATACTTATAGGATGGCCCTGGGGATGAGAGGGAGGAGAAGCAGGTTGGAAGCAGCTGGCTAGCCTCCCTTCGGGGTTTTATCATGGAATGGCTGCGGTGGGGTATCAGAGGACACCAGAGCAGCCAAAAGTTTTGCTGAGAGATAAGGCAGACAGAGAGACAAGGAATGTTTAAAGTGATGAAGAAACAGCCTACTTTTGCTGAAAGGGATATGGATGTGGGACATGGATCCGGAAGTCTGAAGGTGAAAATAAGCATTTGCAGAGTTGTTACTGAAAATCTGTTACTGTAATGCATTGATTCAACTGAACATCGCTACGTCAGCCAGCAATCAACTGCATCTCTGGGTTTGGGACTTCTTTTGTGCGACTGTTGTGTAGGCGGGGTCAGTCGGTCGTTCCCGGTCGGTGACAAAATGCCAGAAGTGCAAACTTGCCTGGGAAGCTACAGAAAAGCCGCTGCCCTCTTGCTCGCAGGGGCACTGTGCAGCAGTCACGGTCATTTATTTCCTATGTTCATAACACTGAGTCATTCCCAGAGTTTTTAATGAGGTTAAGTGCTCGCTCTATTTGCTTTTTAGTTCTTGTGCTGTCATTTGGTTAATAAGCCCGTACTATTTGATAGGAAATAATCAAATGGCATGGGTTTTTTTATTTAATGGGTGATTTTTTTTTTTTTTTAAGGAAAGCTTTGAATGACTACGAAGAAGTGCTCACCTTGCATTTTTAAGGCAGCGGAGGATTTTTTTCATGTTTGATAAGAACTTCCTCTAGAATAATCCTCCATTTATTTCACTTGGGTTATTCATGGAATAGATATTGTTCAAAGGAAGAGTGGAAGAGTGTGCTTTATATGTCTTCTTCCAATGTCTCCCTTCTAACACACAGGGTTTTTTTTCATTTGCTAGGAAGTAGGGTACTTGGTTAGCCAACAGAAATATTTATTCAGTTGGTACTCTACCACTGGACTTAATTTATTAAAAAATTAACTATCCTTGCATTTTTAGGGTTGCAATCAAATGGCCCCACTCAGCTTCAAGGCCTAGAGGATGAGTTGATTTTTATTCCATTTGGTGAGATGTCAGCTGTGATGATGATACACTGCTTCACATAGAGTAAGGCGAAATGTTGGTGCGTTACACACGAGATGTAGGAAGCTATTCTTCTGTATGCCTCAGTACTTATGCATTCTTGACAGCCCATGCAAAATGAAAAAGAGTGTCTGGTTGTGGGAGGCTGTTAGCATTTTGAGGGGGAGAGGAGAAGGCATCCTGAAGCTATAAACCATGCTTCTGGCAGTTGCTCCATGCAGCCATGCTCATGGCTACTATTATCAGACCCTGGCTAGTAAAAATTCACACCTAAATAGAGTATGAGATTTTATCAAAAAATATTTTTCCTTTGGTAAAACATGGGTACACCAAAATCGTAATTTCTTGCAGAAACTTTTACTTTATGAAACTTTGGATGGGAGATGCTCTCCTAGACCCAGTACAGACCATCTGGTCAGACAGGGAGACCTCACAGGCAGATTGCTCGATGTTCAGGGCACTTTCTTGAGCTACAGGAGAGCAATCAGCCTTAAGCCTGACGTGCCTGACCCAGAACAACAACTAGGATCTACCTGTCCCAGCTTACACCTGACCAAGGAGCGAGAGCAGCTTCCCACGTGTGAGGTCTCGCTCTCCTCAGTTCATGGTGTCTCTAAGTATTTATGCAGAACATGCCCAGCAAGGGACGATAACTGGGAACAGGAGCTGGAGCACGGCTTCTGAGCATCCGGGAGGATGCACTGACCATGAGCTTGGTGCTCCTGTCTAAGGCTTCATTTTCCTGCCACTGCTGTGGTTTGGTCAATTAAATATTTCTGTCTGCAGGACAAGGCTAGGCAGAGCAGATAAGGATGTTGTTCTGTGGGTGTGTAAGGATGTTCTTCCATTGTATTACTTTCGATCATGCGTTACTTTATGGATCTGTTAATGTTCTAATTGCCTGCTACCTTTTCATGACATATTTGTTTCAATACCTGGTAGTTCAGTGGTGAAAAAAGAAAAATGCCCAGCTAAGTGTAGTGACTGGTTGCCTTTGTAGATTATGCCATTTTTGTTTGAGCCTGGTGATTAAACAAGGCAAACAGCTTCCATTTCAGAGGTATTCCTTTAAGTAAACTGCCTGTGAACAAACATTAATCCTCGATGATCAGTGTCCTTCTCCTAGTTATTGATTTTATACTAGGATGCAGTGGAAGCATTACCACCTCGCTCCAGACAGTTCTCAGTTGTCTTTTCCAGAGATTTGTGGTGACGTAGCAGAAATGTCAGTGATCAGTGGGTTCAGCCCTGTTATTGGTAAGTTGGTGAATATCCTTTTTAACTCAAAAGATTATCTCCGAACTGTCTTTACATGCGTGGCAGTAGTTTTGCTGATTGGGAAGAGGAACTTGTTCGGCTGTCATCCAGACAGCCCCAGCTCGGCACTGCCAGGGCTAACCAGCATGGAGTGGTGACAACTTAGACGGTGAAATGACCCCAGAGGGATGGTTTGGACTTTGGAACCCTTAACAGGAAGCATTTAGGGTGCATATGATACGAAAATTGCCTCTTGGTGGTGTATAAGCTGCTCTCCTTCCAGATGAGCTCCCAGATCAGGAGAAAGAGAGCCTGTAAAAGTTGCTAGCCAGGGAATGATGTTGTCTGTTTTCGAGCACCATCAGCCCTTGGGCCTTCAGCACACATGGCCCTTAACAAGCAAATACACAGGGTTATCAAAGAAGGAAGAGAGGCCCTCATGAAGCCACATATTTTATTGAGTAAAGAGTAAAAGTATATTTTTTCAGGACCAAAACCAAAAAAAAATCCAAGTGATGTAGTACCTTTGAGAAGAGATGATGTATTTTGAAGCTTTTTTAAGTTATCTTCATGATAATGTGCTATGAACATAAGCATTCTGCTTTACTCTGTTACTGATTTTTTGATACTAAAAAAAAAACGTATTGCAAGCATTATCATTGTTAATCTAAAAAGAAAAATACCCTGAGGCTATTATATATTTCAGTTTTAACTTATAAAGTAGATAGCCAGATTTAAGCAATTTGTTTTCACAGCTGCAGAATGTCCACGTGGAAAGCTGCAAAATGTATAGTGTTCTATACTACGCCCATCTAATTTTGGAAAATGTATGTGATATGGAGCTGGGTGCTACATTAAAATAAAAGCATCCAATAACTTCAAATTGCCTTGCTTTTGTGGTTTATTTAGGATGTTGATTGTGGAGGCTGAGGGGGGATCTTACCAATGCTTACCAATATCTGAAGGGTGGGTGTCAGGAGGATGGGGCCAGGCTCTTCTCAGTGGTGTCCAGGGACAGGACTAGAGGCAATGGCCATAAACCAGAAAACAGAAGGTTCAACCTGACCATGAGGAAACCCTTCTTCACTGGGAGGGTGACAGAGCACAGGAACAGGCTGCCCAGAGGGGTGGTGGAGTCTCCTTCCCTGGAGATGTTCAAAAGCTGCCTGGATTTGTCCCTGTGTGATCCACTCTAGGTGATCCTGCTCTGGCAGGGGGGTTGGACTAGATGATCTCTAGAGGTCCTTTCCAAACCCTTCCACTCTGTGAATCTGCCAGGACCTGCTGTGGGAAAAATACAGTGTTGAAATGGCTGACCTTCAGCTATGAAAGATGAAATCACTTATGTTGGGATTGTGTGTACGCGAGATAGACAGCGAGAGACTTATTTAAAGTGAAATCATATTTCCTTAGGCTTCAGTTAAGTCAAAACTTCATCTTTACTTTGTCAGGCCTCACTTTGTCAGAATCCAGACTCTGTGATTAAGCCCAGATTAAACCCTTTTCTAACCTGGACGGCACCACCATGACGGAAAGCCCTTACAGATCCTTGGTTGGAGAGTGCCCCAGGTAGGAGCAGCAAAAGGTCTCAAGCCATTCCCCAGACCATCTCCGTGATCAGTGATTTCGGCCCCTCGTCAACCACAAGAGCTGAAATTAAACTGGTTAAAGGGTAGCTTGCCTTTGTGGGCAGGGAGCTGGAGGGGACGGTATACTTCTGCTCTTTAACTCGTGTGATTCTGAAGAATTATGTCACAGCTATCCAAAGAGCGGGGCTTTAAGAGAGGAAATAATTAGTGATAAATTAATTCTTAGGGCGTTAAGCCATGACAAGGGATGTTTTATTGGCCTGAAAGTATGTCTCTGGTGCACGTGAGGCACAAGGCCAAGGCATTAAAAACTTGTAAATATCCTGTAGGGAGCTATTCCGCGTTGGCAGCCGGATGGATTTAGATGGCTCCTCCATTCTTAGTTTTTGCAATTAGATAGTACTCTGGGGTGTCTTCACGCAATTCTAGATTGGCTCTCCTTACTTAAATCCACGTTCCCAATAATCTTTCTTAAAAATTAAAAGATGCCTCTGCCTGATCTGGAAAAACAGTTCTTAGTGGGAAAGAAAAGAAATAGGAAAAGCTTCAAAAGTCCTTTAGTATCCTTCCGCTGTTTTTAAGGCAGCAGCGCTTCCCAAGCGAGCCTGCTCGAGACTGGATGCTCACGTGGCTTCGGCGTCAAAGCAGAATAAAGGAAAATTAAGAAATGAACAAAATCCCTGGGTTTCCCCAGCCCGTAGGTGGGTCAGAGCTCTTTCACTTGGTGGTCTCATCGCTACTCCCCTGCCAGCCCCCCCAGGCACTGCGTGTGCTTTGGAGCAGGAGTCCGTGGGTACGTGAAGTCAGCTTGCAGCAGGCTCTCAAGTCCTCAGTGTTCCCTCGGCGTCCGCTGTTTTGGGCACGTGTCTGGAAGCAGAGGCCTTAGCTGGGTCATTCCAGTAGTCCTCTTGCTAAACACTGAGTCAGTATTCCCAGTTAAATCCTGGATTGGTTTATGTTTATTGCTTGTTAACTGGCATGAGCTAGGAAGAATGTCTTATCTAAGGATGTCTTGAGGGTGCTTTGTGCATCAAAAGCCAAGACGAAGGCTATATATTGCATCTAGTCTGGTGACAGTAATCACGCTTCTGAGGCGGCAGGGAGGTCAGTGCACCTCCACCACCTTGCTGCACCCCACACGACAGGACGACGTGCTTTCAACAGCCCTGCTGGACACCTGGCTGCCAGGAGGCTCAGGGGTAGGACTGCTGTTGATCCACGAGTCATTCCCGTCCGGGGTCACTTAAGGAATTCAGCAGTTCGTGCTGTCTGTCGCACCAGCGATACGGGTGCTCAGCAGAGCGAGACAAAGGCTGTGTTGCTCGCTAGAGTTTTCACTCTCTTATCTGAGAGGAAGGAGCCAGCCCGAGTCTTGTTTCCCAGCCCCGTGCTGTTCCTAAAGGACACGGTACACTCCGTAAGAAATAATGGCTTCCTGTTTCATTAATGAGTTCTTAACAGCAATTTCCCTTCAGAATAATCACCTTGGGTGAAGGAGGTGTGCACTTCCAAAAGCGATTAGCCCTCCAGGTGGGCCCCGCTGGGAAGGCACCGTTCTCCGCCAACAGAAAAGCAACTCCCTTTTGGGTGTCTCGGCTTGAAGGCTGAAGAAACTCGTGCTGCCGGAGTCGTCAGTCACTTGAAGCTACCGGCCAAGTCGTCTCCTAAGATTAAAAGACCTCTCCTTGGGAGAAAGTTTGTTTCCAATGCTTAGTACCATGCCATGTGGGAAAAAAACCTGTGTCCCTGCCCCATTCCAGGGGGGTTGGAACTAGATGGTCTTTAAGGTCCCTTCCAACCCAAACCATTCTGTGATTCTATGATACATGAACCAAGGTTGGGAAGTAAAAAGAACTATGGGTGTTTGTGTCAAGAGTGGCTGGCAGAAGAGTGGCCATCGCTGGACTTCAGGGCCTGAGGCAGAAGGAAGCCAGCAGTATGTTCGGCACCATGGGTAGGCTCTAATATGAGGAAGGAAAATGCAGTTTGGTTTCCCTCACCTTAGTTACAAAGCTAACTTAGCTTAATGCATATTTTAATGAGTTGGACCCTCAGCCACACTTCCTTACTCTTCCCTCTAGTTTGATTCATTGCCTTGTTTTCTGAATTTGCCTGGCACCCTGCAATTGCTTGGTTTTGCAGAAGCTGGGAAGACAGAGCAGAGCGTGGGTGCTCACTGGCTGGTCCTGCTTATGCCTGTGAGACTCGGCATGCTTTTGCTGTCATGTACAAATGCACGTTTGGGTTTGTGACTTTGGTTTGGTTGATTCTGGAGGTGGCTTTGGCTGTAAGTGACAAAGCAGAGGGGCCTCTTGTTGACATATTGGCTGGGTGGAGATCATCTTGTTGTGGAACTGCAGCTTTGAAAGCTGGATATTGAAACGGTCTGTGCAAACCTGTGCTTGCCTCAAACTTTGAGCACAGAAACCCGAGGGTGCTTGACAGAATTTGGGAGAAGTTACAGAAATAATATTTGAGACTAATCGTTAACACTAATGCAGAACACGCGGAGCTGTTGCTGCAGGTTGGCCCATTTCATCAAGGATGTCACTGACATTGGGCAGTGCCAAAAGTGTTGGAGGAAAAGTGAAGAACCCCAGAGTTGTCAAAAAGGGTTCAGCGAATGGACTTTGGATGACCACTGCCTTGGCTGACATGCTGGTGTTTCTCCTGACATCTCTGGCACCGGAGGCATGGACTGCTGCAGTCTGCTGGAGGCCAGCATCTGCTTCACTTTTGACCGCAGCCATTTCTCTCTTCTATAAACTGAGACAGAGGCATACCTGTAATCCACACTCAGCAGTATAATCTCTATACAAATGTATTTACAGAGGTCTCTGCTTTACTTTTCCATTTGCCGTTCATCATTTTATATGGGGTTTTTTTATCACTTCCTGTGTTATTTTTCTCCAGTATAGACAAAGGAATCCCCATTTGTTCAACCTGTCTTTTTCCAGACATTTCTTTGTCTCTGGTTGTTTTTTCTGCCTCTCTCTGGGATTCTTCTCCTTCCTTTTATTGTTGCTGTGAAATAGAGTAGCCAAAACTGAAGCCAGTGTGTTGTCACCTCATTTCTAAAGCCGTGACTCTGTAAAAGACAGCATCATGACACGCAGGAGTGTATACTTCCTTTTTTTCCCCCGCTATCTGGCAGCCCTGCAAACATCAGCTGGCATCCTGGAAGCGTGGGATCGTCCTAGTGGATTGAGAATTTGTAAATAACACTGTACAAGTCAGTAAAAGAAGGTGTGAATCTCCGTCTCTCACTCTCTGTTCTTGATGCTTGCATCAAACCTGAGGCATCATTTTAAAGTAGTAATTTCTTTTTAAACCATCAGAAGCGTGTGTGAGCCACCCTGCCCCATAGCAGGTACGCTCTGTAACCCTGCGTTTTTCAGACAACTGCATGGAAATGTTCTTGCATGAGCCGGAGAGGAAACCTCTGGCCCTTGTTGACTAAGAGCCTCTGTCTCCCTGAAAAACAGTGCTAAAAAAGGGTGTTTCTTCAGATAGATAAAAATTGTCCTCTTTAATTGAGCTTTAATTTCCACTCCCTCAGGTAACAGCATCACTGTGTGCATCTCCTGAGAATGCAAATCCCAAGCTCGGGAGTTGCTTTTCAGCTCATGGTAATGGTAGCTGTGAGCCTGGCCTTAGGAAGCTCCCAGGGACAAGGACAATTTTGCAGCTAATTTTCCATCCTTAAGTGTCTCACTAGCAGTCTAATCTGTTTAGTCTCAAGAAGAAGAAGCAGGATCAGAGTCAGGAGAGGAGTAAGAGATCAAAATTAGTTAATTATTAGTTAATACAATTAATAATTTTTATTCCCGTTAATAGGAGTATTTATTGTTGCTCTTTGAATTTTGCAAAGCCTTTTGAGAGTTGCTCTCATTCTTGTGCTTAGGCATCATCCTGGTTTCCCCTGAACTGGGGGAACCTCAGGGGGGAAGCCAAAGGAGCTGCAAATTGCACCACTGTGGCTGACGAGACCTGGTCAGGTCCAGGAGCCATGGTGGCTAAACTACTCCCTCCCCCCCAAAAAGAAGCCCTTAGGGAGTGCTGTCACCATGCCATGGTGCATCAGCAAGGGCTGTTGATGTGTCAGAATCCATGGAGATGCCTGAGAACAGTCTCATAGGAATTGTGGCTACTTCACCATGATCGCTACACCCAAGTCGGCCTCCAACCGTCCCATCCCCCACCAGCCCTTCTTTGTGCACAAACAACAGGTTGAGCAGGAGCCTTCCCTAGCTGGCTCCCTCACCAGCTGTGTCAGGACGTGATCTGCCACACACCCCAGGAACACCCTGTTTCCTCTCCGCAGACACG
>NW_010225197.1:0-10018 GCF_000690775.1 Eurypyga helias | reverse complement strand
GAGATTCCGCCTGCACAGCGGCTCCCAGCTCCTCCTGTTTGCTGCCCACCCTGCGTGCACCGGTGCGGATGCACTTCAGTTGGGCCATTGATCCTGCACCTTTTTTGGTGGAAGTAGCCACAAGTCCTATGTGACTGTTCTTAGGCACTTCCATGGTTTCTGACACGTTTTTGCTGCCTCATGGATCTTCATCCCCTACCTCCACTGAGATGGCTGACCAGCTCCCAGCTCCTCCTGTTTGCTGCCCACCCTGCGTGCACCGGTGCGGATGCACTTCAGTTGGGCCATTGATCCTGCACCTTTTTTGGTGGAAGTAGCCACAAGTCCTATGTGACTGTTCTTAGGCACTTCCATGGTTTCTGACACGTTTTTGCTGCCTCATGGATCTTCATCCCCTACCTCCACTGAGATGGCTGACCAACGGACCTGAGCAGTGCACCGTCCCTCAGACGTTCACTTCTTCATATACAGTAACAGCCACAGGAATTACAGTTCTGCACTGATTATTGATTTCTGTGTCTTTCCAAAAGAAGTACTGGCTTAATTCTGCAAATAAATTGTACACCTAAGTCAGATATTTCTGGTAGGTAACTTAGTAAGTGTAGAGCACTTGATTATACTCAAATGAAGTTCTTTCAGTTGGAGGAAAACAAATGTTTCAGTAGTTCTGCATTACCTTGTAAGAAATCTTCCTCAAAGTAAAGATATGCACCTACTGCTTTTTAATCCTTGTTTGCTAATGGATCCTTTTTACAGATGAAGTGTACTCCTTAAAATACATTTTAAGATCAATAGTTCATCGTCAAGTGCAGTTATGTGGATAAAAAATAATTAGAATAAGTGTTTTGCTATGGTTTCAGAGGTTTGAATTTGTACTCTGTGCATTTCAAGAGGCCAAGTGTTCTCTAGTGTTGTGTGTTTCCCATTAGGGCAATGTCCTCTGCTGAAAATCTGGAGGTAATTTTATAGCGGTCAGTCATGGGTTGGTTAGCAAGAAAGATCTACCCCAAAAAAGTTCTGGTTCCATTGAGACACAGTTGTCTTGAAATAGTTGTTTTGAAATGCAATTTGAAGGCAAAATGGAATAATTGTGGGAAAGGATCTTTGAAACAGCTCATTTTCCTTCTGATCTGCTCAGGGTTATGTTTTGCAGATTTTGCCATCTTTCCAGCTCACTAACAGTTCCTTCTTAAAGTTATGAAAGATAAAGGAGAGGCGGGGGTGGGGAATTACACAGTCTCCTTCCCCTTGAAAACAGAGTGTTCTTACTACTGCAGCCGATTACATCATTCCAGTTATGTATGAGGCAGAACAACTGGCTTCCAATTCCCAGAAGAGCCTCAAGAAAACAAAACGTCCAATTCCCGCCTCGGCCTGCAGCGTTTAAGCAGTCCGTTCTCATCCTTACATCTGAAACATAAGGCCTTTTACTGGCCTTTTATTAATCTACCCAGAGATTGGGTGTTCTGCACTGGAACTTGCCGTCTCTCCATTCCCCTCTTATTCCCAGCTGCTCAAAGTGTCAGGGTAGGAAGAGTGTGTTGTTCATTGCTCCATGGGTTGAACTTTGCTAGATGTCAGTTTTGAATCAGCTGTCATACCAGTGGATCACTTTTTGGAGAAGATTCTGGCTGTATTTTCTTTGTAGAGAAGCTAGATGAGTGGAGAGTGGATTGGACAGTACAGTTCCTGAACAGAAGCACCTTCTTGAAAAGATGATGGGAAATATGCCAGCTGTCCCACCTGGTGTATGTGAATTGAGAATTTACAGTAAGAGAAATTCAAGTGCTGCTGTCTTGGGGGGAAAAAAGCAGAATTGATCTTTCCTAGCCCTATTTACTGTTGTTCACTTTAGGATATATAACATCAGAGAGAAATCTGGGATGTAATTGGAATAAATACTATTAAATTCTTTTGTAATACAATCAGTTTTTAAAAATCTTTTTGTCTTCAGAGATCTTGACAAGGATTATTATAAATAAAAAATTATTATAAAAACCCCCAAAACCAAAACACAAAACTATAATTGTGACCTCTGCTTGTTTACTGTAAAAACTACAGAAAGGATTTTTCTCACGTGGAGTTGGCCGGTAGGTGCTTAAATACTCTAGGTGAAACTTTCTGCTGGCGAGTATTGTCTCCGTCATTTCATCCCACCTTTCAGGGCTTCTGAAATCTGAATCTACAGGTTCAGCCAATTAAATGTTGGGCTCCTTCATATAGCTTCGCTGTAACTCTTCACAGTATCGCCTCTGCCTTTTGGTCTCAGACCGAGGTTTCTGTTAGTGGTTTCATTCTCTGCACTTCCAATTTTCCCTTGGTTGGCTACCCTTTAATTTTATAATGTGTGTCATTGACTACATCTCTTAAAGTCTCTCTGAAATTCTATAGCCTGATGGCTTTTGGTTTTTGTTTTGGTGCTGCAACTACTTCAAGCTGACGAATGTGAAGAAGTTAGTTTTCTTGTTTGTTTGCTTTCTTTGAAAACCTCAGTAGCTGCCTCTTTGCTTTTGTGATTCATATCTAACGAACTAGGAAGTTTTGCAGTGGTTGTGTTCAGGGTTGTGTTTATGAAAGAGAAGGGCCTGTGTCCATGAAAGATTCCTTATTCCATGACTGTCATATAGTAAAAGATGTTACATCCTCTTACCGAGTTCACGAAGTAGGCAGCTGGCCCTCTGAGTGCCTTTGTTCCCCTTCAGGGTTTTACTCTCTTAAGACCAAGCTCTGTCTAACAGTTCTTCGCTGCACTCTGCTTTTAAACAGGTTTCCTCAGAGCACCTAAGACCTCATGAAGCAAGTTGAACACATGCTTGAGAAGGTCACTGATTGTTTGTTTTTTTAGGAAAATACTCTTCCTCTAGTTTTAACTGGGTATTCGCCCAAGCAATTCTTGAAAATTGTCATATAGTAAGGGTAGTAATAGAGCTTATTCCAGTTTGGTTTCCCAGAACATACGGTTCTTACTCCAAAGAAGATGCTGCTTCACTAGCATATGTTTTATAACTTCACCAGAGTAATTTTCAGATGATAGTGTGGGGATTACACTTCTGTGAACCTGATAGCTGGTATTTTCCAGCTCCTGACTCTCCTGCCAAAGCAGCATTTGTTTCATACAGATTTGTACATCATGCTTCCAACTTCTTTCTCGGGCTAGACGTTGGCCTGCTGTGAACGGAGAAGGATACGTACGATTGCTAGAGAAGGGAGTGGTGTTCTCATTGATTTGTTTGGTTTTTTTGGTGCTTTCTTTTTTTTCCTCCCCCTCACATAGCATGATTCTCCCAATCAGACCTGTATTTAATTGGCCAAGAGAGTGGAATTTTCAGTAATCAAGCAAACCTGGCTCCCGTCTCATGGCACAGGGAAAGGGACCCATGAACTCTGCTCATCTGCCTTAGAAACAGTATTGACAGGCTCTGAAAATTCACGGGTCTTCTGAGCGGGCATTGCTTGTGTTTTGCAGAGTGGAAATTGGCTAGTAAGGGATAAGCACTATAAAGGGGAATGTTGTTATCCTCCCTTCCTGAGACCCGGTTTTTATTTTTATTATTTTTTAACTTGTTCAGTGGATTTGGTATCTTCAGCTTTCCAGAGCCTGTGCTCATAGACCCTGCCCTGTGGAAAGAACTCGCTGTTCGTAGATGCAGCGCTGGGGACAACGGTGTTAGGCTAGTGTGCCATACCTGGCACGCGCAGCCTTCTGTGGCTCTGCCCGTCCCCTGTTCAGTTTTTGATTACAGCCCTCGTGTCTGGACGTATGGGGATCTGTGGATGGTAACTGTCCCCTTGTTTTGTTTCTGGAGTTAGGGACTCCCTCTGCTGTTTAGAACAAATCAAACAATTGTTTGTAAATGTGAGAGTTTTTATTTATATTAAACATTTCTTGCAAGATAAATGTAACACCCTTTAATGGTTAGCTTTTCAGAGAATATGTTAAAAAAAAGATAATGAAAATGCTTCACTAAGATTGTTTGATGTGTCAGTATTAACGTCAGACAGTTTTACCTGAAATCAGTTTCCTCTGTCACTTCCCTTTTGTAGTATTTAAGAAATACAACTGAAATGATTCATGGGAGACTGTCTCAAACCTGACACATTAAATCTTTTGCTACCAAAAAATGTTTTAAAAATACAGTAAGAGCCCAGTGATTACTTGAGGAAAAGGGGGGCAAACATTCAGCAGCAGCGATTGCCTCACAGGAGACTTTTTAACAGGCTCGCAATCTGTCAGTGTCTTCAAGAGAACATAGCGAGGAGTCGGGTAGCAAAGGTATAACGTCCATCACTCTGAACATCTTGATACTTGTTTTTTGTGTAGCAGAAACATTGCCTATAGAGGAAAACAGCACTTCCAAAGAACACCGGTTTTCTGAGGACTCTATGGATTCTGCACTTAATTCTGTAAATCCTTCAAGTCCAACCCGTCGAAACTCCACGGAATATCGTACTTCAGGGAGTGCAGCGTATTACAGAAATTCCCTTCAGCCAGTGACTGCTACCTCCAACTCAGCCCCGCTCCTGCGCAGGCTGTCCTTGAGCTCTGCGGGCAGCAGCGGTTACTATGAAGTTAGCAGGAGTCGAATACAGAGGCGGATTGAAGGTGTGGTGTATAGCTAAGCTTTCCAAAACACGTAACGGCTTTCATTAACATACAGAGTCTGTGAGTTACGAATAAAGACGTCTCTGCCGTAGAAAAGCTTGCATATGGAGGGAAGCGTGCTGTTGCCAAGCGTGGCAGGCTTGCTAACGTAACTGCAAGTGCGGGACTGAAGCCTGTTAGAACAGAGGCTGTGGTGCGAGCCAGGGGGTTCTTGCCTGCTGCACTTCCGCTGCTGTTACGGACCCTGCGGCAAGCCAGACCCGCAGAGGGCTCGCGGTATGCGGCTTGCTTCCCAAGCGTCTTACCCGCTGTTACCGTGTTGTTGAAATACGGGGGTAGGGTTCCCTCCCTCCCTCTGTCTGCACAGCTTAACTTGCCTTTGCCACATTCCCAAATTAATGGTGTCTTGGCACCCAGGAACCAAGTACAAGACTCAGTAATCCCTCGAGGTATGTCATAGTGCTAATGTTTATGCTGCTGTAAATATTTGCAGTAATATAAGGCATTTAAAGACAAATGGAACAGTTCAGTATTATTTGGAGGAAAAGAAAAGATCTTTTATTTTAATATATGGCAAAAAATGCATAATAAAAGCTGCCTGTTAATACTAAGAATGTCATGTAAAATAAAATGTGTTATCCCTGTGTAGACTGGTGATACTTCTTCCTTTCACAATATTTTTATGCTAAAAGCTGCAAGTTCCACAACTGGACCGGATTTGAATTCACTGAAAAGGGAACCTTCAAGAATATCAAATAAGGATCCTTCCACCTGGTCAATAGAGGAAGTAATGCGTTTTGTGAAAGAAGCTGATCCACAGGCACTGGCTCCACACGCAGAACTCTTTAGGAGACATGTAAGATGCATATCCGTTCTGTTCTAGTAGATTGTGTGTCACGTTAATCTCTTAAAATACAGCTTTCATGTCTGTCACTGTTTGCAGTTGGAGGTAGAATAGGCACTGCTTGTAATTAGAGGGAGGCTGAAAAGTATTTTTTCCACTTGCAACTCCTGTAGTATTTTTTTTTCTCTGTGTTCCAGTCTTGTTACTGAAGTAAATACCCTCTGCTTTCCAGCTGATATGGAATAATGCCAGTAGTGGAAGTATCCAAGTTCTGACGGCTAGCCTCCATGGTACCCCTGTCATCCCTGGTACCTCTAGAGAAGATGGCATTCTCATGCACAGCATGGGACATGTGGTGCATGAGACATAGGTGACACCTCTCTAAGACAGCCTGCTTTGGAAACTGATTATCCCGAGGCGGAGATGCTGTTATGCCTTGTTAGCTTTGCACTTGGCCAGTAATACTAAAATTCAGAGAAGCAGTTGAAATGTTGAATTCATATTTTGGAAAATGATGTGTAGGGTTTCATAAGAGCTATCTACGTGTTGTATGCTTTTTTTGCTCTCCCCTCTTCCTTCTCACTGCGCTTTTCCATGGAAGGTTCCTCAGCAAAGAGCTGCTTTCTTATTTCATTGTATATATGACCCTCCAGAAGAGGTTGGCTTTCTCTTTAGTAGTATTTCAGTAGGTTAGCCTGCACCAGCTAACCGTTACACCGACTGACAAATCTCAGAGTAAGCTGGATTGGAAGAAAGACTCAAAACAATTTTTAATGAAGCTTTCTGACCCGTGCTTTATGTAGTGACTAAAATGTCACTTGTTTTGTCAGGTTTACGTTCGTTAAAAAAATAAGGAGAAGTGGTTTTCTTCATGATGTTTAAAGGGAGCAGTTGCCTGTCTACAGTATGTAATGCTACTAAGAGCTTGGGACTGTCACATTTCAGCAGCTTCCCAACCAGGCAGTTGAAATCTGACTACGTTGTCCTTGGTCATGATCCTAACAATCTCTCTGGTTTAGCCTGGACATAGATCTGTCTTATGTCACAGATTTAGATGGTCTGTAACCCCTTCCTCTGTGTGACTGCTTGCATGCGCATGCCAGCATCCTCCCACAGCTGTGTTCAAGGTTCAGCGCAAGGCCTCAGTGCTTGGATCATTTAATCTCTAACTGCACAGACCTTCCTTTGCAGCAGCTTTTTTTTTTTTTTTTTCCCCTTGACCTATTCACTTTTTTTCCCAGCCAGTATCTAATTTTGAGGGCTGTTTGGTCAGTTTCTTTTACTTACTATTATTTTCTTTAACATCTCAAATCCCTTAATCTTGCATTAAAAAAATACTAAAATAAATTCAATTTCACTGGCCATCAAATTATACTGTTACTGTTTTATATGTAACAGATAAATTTTTACTACTGTATAAACAAATGTAATGCACTTCACGGTTTCATCACGCAGCTTGTTAAAGTAGTTGTATGTTGTTTATTCTCTTCCTTCTGCAGGAAATTGATGGGAAGGCACTACTCTTACTGAGGAGTGATATGATAATGAAATATATGGGACTGAAGCTGGGGCCTGCCCTAAAGTTGTGCTACCACATTGAAAGACTTAAACAAGGAAAGTACTAGTCCAAGGGGATACCAGAAATACGTGTGTTCGTCTCACACTGAGCTCTCAGGTTCACAGCCGACGCCTTTATTTGAAACTATTTTGCTGATATAAATCATCTTTATTTTTTGAAAGTACTCTCAAAATGTAAAAAAGACATTCAGGACAAAGGGAGGCAGGATGGAATCTGTGTTGCATTCTAGTATTTTGTGAACTGTTTCAGAAAGTTTACAGGGGGGGCTGTTGATCATACTGGGGGCAGACAGGTCGGGTAGCAGTGCCCTCTGAATCCTGAAAGGTGCGTTCTCCGTTACAGGCTTCAGCCAATGTGTTCATATTCAGAACCAAAACAGCTGAATCCCAAAGGAAAATAATAAAACAAGCCAGCATCAAGTGTTTGCAATTTTTACAGGGGTGGCTGTAAACTTTTATATTGCAAGAAAAATTTGAAATAGAAGATCTCCTCTCTCTAATGAATACTGTCTGGTCTGCCAGCAGAGAAATACTCTAGTATATTATTGTAGTTTATTTTTCCTAGATTTCCATAAGGGGAATAGCCATATGGATTGGTCACAGGGGATGGAGGTGTGGGGAGGGAAGGGTTATGGAGGGAGAGGGCTTAATACAAATATAAGCTTTTATAAAGTGTGATTATCAGTCCTTTGGTAAGTTATGAGGACAAATGTACGGTATATTGTCAGTTTATGCAGGCAATATATATTTCTGTTTCATGGAAGGACATATTGGCTGTATAAACAGCCATTTGTGGGACAGACTGATTTAACTGGAACAACGCATCCACATCTTAAACATTCCATCTTTTTGCTGTTTGGCATGGATATGTGTGTTCATGCTTTTTATACACACACATGTATGTGTCGGGGAAATACATACTATATATATTAAAAAATATACATACACACTGTACATATGTATTCAGTTTTTAATGTGTACTTTGCACTGTGCCAGAGAGCTGTACGATTTCTTGTTGGTTTTTACCAGTAAATATAGTTGTGTACTACTTCTCATATTCATTAGCGCCTGTTCAATTTGCTGTCCATTTTTGGAGTCAGAAGGTGACAAACAATCAGAAGGTGGCTTTCTTCATGCAGGTGAGATCCCTGTACTATGCAATACTCTTGGTTATGCGTCCCTTAACTCCGAGTCTTGTATTCTGGTGTATTTCTGCAAGAGACACATCTGGTTCCGATGTTTTGGGCTTGTATTTCCTATAAGGAAGTGCTACTGTGTACCTGATAAACCTTTTTTGGGTAAAATTGGTGCTGTTTGTATAAGCTGCAAGAATGACTGGTGATAATAAAGCAGTTTGTTATTGTAATATCCATCAGGGGCAAGAAAATATACTTGTTGTGTAGGAAACTGAATGTACTGTATGTACTAGTGCAAGTGATAAAAACTATTTGCTAGGGAAGGTGTAGTCCTGAAAGGGTAGGTTTTATTACATTTCTTGCTGCCTTTTTATATGAAAGCATATAGTATAAATGTATTTTTTACAAATGCCTTTTCTGAAAATGCCTTGCTTTACGGATAGTCTGATACTCCTCAGGTTTCAGCAGAGATACTGCTGCAAAATAATAAATTTTGTGGCTCACAAGTGTCCAAGTATTTTGTTAGTTTAAGTGACTGCAATGCAATTTTAATTTAGCAAGTCATTTGGACTTGGAGAATTGTTGTTGTTGTTACATCGTTAGACACTTGACACTAAAGGTTATCTCTATCGATTTGTTTTGCATATCTTTTTGTGGTGCGTGTATGTTTAGATGAATAATACAGACATGCTCTTTATAGTGAGAAAAGGTCAGAGCATTGATTAAAGAAACAGAATATTTTCTCTTTGCATTAGGAAAATACTGACTTGGTCGTTGGTGTAACCGAATGACAGTTGGTTGTATACTGAGGAAAACATCGTGCCTCACATGTGCAGTGTATTTTTTTTTTTTTATACCTTACTTCCACACTTTATTATGCTGAATTTCAGAGTTCTTCAGAGTAAAAAGATCTCCTATGACTTAAGTGGAAGTAATTGACTGAAAACAGTTTTCATTTTTTTTACACTGCCATTGGCATAAGAAAAACCAGGATGTTTAAATTACCTGTTTGGCCTTTATGGAATGCCATTTTTGTACATGGCACTGTTATGGGTATAAATATTTGTTCGAGGCTTTCTGTGCCACCTGCGTGCCCAGGGATTATTGTGATGTTGCATTACCAGAACTTCACCGTGTGCTATAGCGTGAGATTAAGTGTTCCTAGCGTTGAGGCAGAATATATTTTTTATTCTTTATTTTCAATGGGATGTTCTTACCTGTCAACAAAAATAAAATAGTTTTGTTGTAACTGTCCCTTTTCTTTGACCTTGTGTGTGTGTGTGTGTGAGCACTGTTTGCACAGGCAAGGGCAGCTGTCTGGTCTGGCGTTTGGCCGCTCTTGACCATTCATGTAAACATCTGATGTACGGGACTTTTAATCAAAAGGGTAAAATTATGCCAGCATTTTTTTTGTCTGGAGCAATTAGTGTTTGAACTTGGGTTGGTCTGTGCTTTCATAACAGCAACTTAGGAAAATATTCTACTGTTCGGTTTTGCATATAGCGTTTTGCCACTTAGAGAATTCTCGTGTAACCACTGCGGGGACAAGACTGCTAAAGACTCTTCGTCCTGGGTTCAGGTGAACACCTGGGGTATTTTAAATCAAAGCAGTTAATGGCAATAGGTTTGAACTTCATACACTTCATGATTTCTAATTTCTGACAAACCCAATCCTGTTTCGGTGGCTGTTTGCAGTGATCAGCCTGCACATGAGAAGTAACTTAAATTGGGTTAATGGCCACCTCAAATCCTTCACAGGCAAATTATGGAACCTGGAAGTTGATATTAACGATAGTCCACAGGCACTTTGCATCTGATCTGTCTCAAAAGATACTTAATGTCATAGAATCACAGAAT
>NW_010225196.1:0-28236 GCF_000690775.1 Eurypyga helias | reverse complement strand
GGCTCCAGGGTCCCCTCGCCTCGGCTCCCCCAAGGAACAGCTCGCCCTGCGCCGGGGAAAGGGGGAAGAGCCGCCGTCCCCTCACCTTCGGACAGCGCTCTGGCCCCCTCCGAACCGCAGCGGAGCGCCATGCCACCCCCGGGAGAGGGGAAGGTGAGTGTGGTGGCTGCTAATGCAGTTGCACCGCCATTCCCACTTCCCAGGTCTTCTCACTCGCAGGCTATCGCTTTCCAGCAGGTTCGGCTTCCCCATTAACTTCCTACATATGGCAGTGGATACGGTGTAATAAGCCCTGGTGATAAAATCCAGGCCTTCTTGCTCCAAGAGCATCAGCCCATCCCACTTGGAATGAAAGGGAAGCACTTAATGTTTATTCATCGATTCTGGTAGGACTATGTGCTTTTCAAGCAGAAAATGCAAGATACTCCCAATCAACTGAATCATCAATCCACGGGCAGAGAGCTGAGGAGATAAAAAATGCAAATCAATCATAGCTAGTAGTAGCATGTTAATGGAGATGGAATTTATTTTCTCCTCTAAAGCATTTCCGGTTAACCCCAACTTGCTACCTCTGTAGCAATTAGTGGTGTCATGCCTGTACAGCACAGATGAGGAGTTCAGATCAGTCCACTACACAATTTAATCCTCAAAACAATTCTCATGAAACACCTCAGACTGCTAAACGCACAATATGCCTGACAAAAAGAAAAGAAATTAAAGGATGAGCCATGTAACACTTCATACCCTCTGGCCAAATGCATGCAAGCGCATAGGTTTGCCATCTACGTAAATCTCGCTGAGGCATATTGCTACCACAGATTTGTTCTACTTTAATCCCTCTGCATACAGCCATTCACTGGAATGCTTTCTCACCAAACACTGTGGTTTTACCTGACGGGTATCGTAGTTGGCTGTTTTGCAAGAAGGCCATCTCATGAAAGCATGCAAAAAAAGAGTGATGGGAAACATCTCTGCATTAAGGTGATGGGACATGGTCTCGTGCTTTGTTCCTTCTCAGTGTCTGTATTTTGGATGCCAACTTGTTACCAACAAAGATGTATCTAGAAAAGCAGGAACTTAGCAAAACTCAGGTTGCTGCTCTGGGTGCTTCTGGTGCCACACACATGAGTTTAAAGCAAGGAGACTGCCCGTCCTGTGTTCTCAGGGTGCTCCCTCTGCTAGCGGCCAAACAGGAAACACTTGGGTGTGGATAGTGAGAAACACCAGAGGCAAAACAAACTGATAATTTCGATCCCAATCCCCAGTAGGGCTATATGTCACGGACCGTGACCACCGACTTCACACATTTGGTGCAAGTGCCAGAGTTACATATTCTCCAGAAAGTATTTTCAGCTCAACTTTATGTCAGTGAGCCTCCACAGCGTCGTTGTAAGAAATCATGGCTAATAGTACCTGACATGATAGCATGGACATTTGGTAATGAGTTTACCACCTCTTTTACCATCTTTGCCCAGCTCATTATGAGGAGGTACTAAGGAAGATGCACAAAGGAGACCATATGGAAGAGGAGATTCCAATTTGCAAAAGGCAGGGAACTGGAAAATGGATGAGAAGACCACAGTTAGAAAGGTGAGGGGAAGCTATGAGATGCCCTAGTTGAAGGGGGGAGCAGAGAGTTACAAGATCAATAAAAAGGTGTGTGTCTGTTACAATGTATGTACACTGGGTTCTTATGGGCAATTGATACAAAATGATGCAAGAGTAATCTATGAGCAATATAGTTAAGGACAAATAGGATTTTTAAACCACTTGGTGAACTTGCAGAGTCTTGGGGGAAAAGAAAGCTTAGTAAAGACGACGGTCTGTTAGTAGATGGGAATAATAGCACAGTTGTATGAATGTAGGAAAGGCAGAAGAGCTCAATAACTATTTCTGGTCTGTACTTGCGGAAGAGACAGATGATATACGAATATCAGATGATGATGATGAAATACATTGCATTACAACAGGCACAGGGGAAGATGTTAAACAGAAGCTAATAAAGCTGGGCATCAGCAGGTCTAGGTAACTTGCATCCAAAAGTTTTAAAAGCACTGGCACAGAGTATCTTTAGACCATTAATGCTGATTTTCAATAAATCTTGGAACACTGTTGAAGTTCCAGAGGACTGGATGAAATATTGTATCAATATTTGAAAAGGGGAAACAAGGTGACCAGGGTAATTACAACCTGCCAGCCTGACAAGAATTCTGGGTAATGTGATGGGACATTATCTACATTACTTGATTAAAAAAGAATTAAAGGATGGAAACAAAATTAATGCAAATTAATGTGGAAAATAAATTGTGCCAAAATAATTTGGTTTTTTAATAGCATTACAAGTTTGGTTGGTCAAGGTAAGCAGGTCTGCAAAATATTTGTTTCAGTAACTTGCAGCATTTTAATTAAGAAGCCAGAACGATAGAGACTCATTACAGCACACATTAAATTGTTCAAACTCTGGCTAACTGACAGTTACAAAGTGGGGAAATAAGAAATCATTGTCAAAAAATGTGTTTCTGGGTCCTATAGCAATTAGTTCTGCACTATATTGTAGTGATATTAATCTTGATGCTCTGAGGCAACCATAAAATCACTTACAAAGTTTGCAAGTGATGTCAGCAATAGGGGATAACAAGTCATGATGTAAAGTATCTGAGACAACTTGATAACAAGTAATACACCTTTCTGTACAGCCAAACATAAAAACATGCACCAAAGAATAAAAAACATGATTATAGGATGAGAGAATTCATGCTCTAACAAGTTAATGCTCAAAAACCTTGGGAGTCATCACACAGAATCAGAAAAAAATGACCAAGTGGTGTGCGTCTGTTCCCAACAAGCTAATGCAATCCTTGGTTTCATAAACAAGAGAATATAGAAAGATGCCTTTAGTTTTATCTGGTACTAGTCCAACTGTTCCTGAAGTCTGATATCCAAATTCCTTAATTCCTCAATGGAAGCTGAAAAACAGATGGTTCAGAGAAGACCAGTAAGAATGATTTAGACTGAAAGGGAAAATGTCCAATCTATTTTAGTGTCAAAGAAGAAGGTGAAGGGGTGACTCAATCACAGGTTTAATTACTACCAAAAGTCAGCGATTCTGTGCTAAAGGCAAATGTATTCAACTTCCTGGTGAGGTCTTCTGTGAGTGAAGGTAATTAATTGCTGAGACACTTCAGGGAGGAAGAAGTTAGGTTTCCCAGCACTGGAAATGTCAAAATCAAAATTAGGTGCTTTTAAAAACTATATTTTAAGACAAGCAGAAGTTCAGTCCTGTGAGTCTGTTACTGATGAGATACAACTACATGATCACAGCTGTGGCTTCTGGTTACTAGTCTATGCAGAAGCCGATTTCCTTGGGCACTAAAGTAACAACCTGTCATCCCTTTCAGCATCATCTGACACAGATCATGTGTTCTTGAGCACATGATGGGAGCAGCCGCGCGGATGGTAATGTTTACATGGATTGAAGGGTTGGGTGGACTTGTTCACAGAAGGCAAATCCTTCAAAGCATATTGCACACAAAGATAACATTTCTCACTCAAGAAGTCTGAGACATACATTGCTGGGAGGTTACTCCTGACAAGTGTGAATATATGACTATCCTGCTACTAAACTCTTTCTCTGGCATCTGCTTCTGGCCACTGTCGCAGACAGGTTACTGATCTTTCGCACACCAAACAGTCTCTCAGGTCCATACCAAAGCTGATCCACTCCTGATCTCTGAACAGCAGAGTGGGAGCTTTAGTGGGAGCAGAGAGTAGATGCCTGATGACAAATAGGCATAAGTGCAGCAGACAACAAGAACCAGAGAAGAACAGGAACACTTGATATTAGAAGACTTGGATAAGGGATCATACATGAGGCTCTGGACCTCTCCAGAATCTGGCATTGATTGAAACATTCAGGAGTTTGCTGCTCTGATCTGGTATCATCAAGCAATTAGGGAACCTTGCAGCAAAGTGTTCACTACTTTCCCGATGTAGTTCCTGATACAAATACTCAGTCTTCTACTGGCATGCAAGATCTTGAGTAGAAAAGGCTCGCGCTAAGCATCCAAACCTCTCGGGAGACTGAAGCATTCATTCATAGTTCCATGGAATAAAATGTTGACTGTTTTCCATACGGTAGCTAGTAACTACTTGCATACCACACACTGACAGAAACAATACTCTAAACGTTCATTACTATCACCACTGCTAGCAGAGCGCCTAGTGATCATTTAACCAGCTTCTGCTGTAAAAATAAACAACTCGCTAATTACACCCCTAGAAAGACACCGAGGGACCTGCAATGAAGGTTACAATGTCCTGATTTTGCCCTCTAGTGGCTGACTGACTATTCCAGGTCCTGTGGAGTCTGTCTTCATACATCTTTATTACCTCATCAGCCTCAAATCTTTGATTTTTCTAATTCTTGTGCAGGCTTCATCCATTATACTCGAGTACTGCCTGCACCAGAACAATCTGAATCAATAAAAATGCTTGGCTAAACATCCTCACAGTCCTATATTAAGGTTAACTCTGAGTCACACACTAATACATGAGCACTTAATTCATCTGCGATGCATTTTCCACCAGATAGGATTTAATCTCGAAAAGAAAAAGACCTGCTAGGTCACAATCTCGTGGCATGGGTCAATTTATAGTTGTTCCATGCTGAATACCTATTCTTATTTTGTCCAGTTTAAATTTTAAACATGCCATGTATTCTTAGGAGTACAAAAAAGATGTCATTTTAACCCCTTACAACAGTAAACTCACATAGCTTCTGTACTGTCTATGCTAGCTACATCACTTCTTTCTCCATATTCCAGACACTGGCCTGGAGACTCTAAAAGATCAGTGTCTGTATCTCTTAAACTTCTGTGTAAACTTGAGCAAGGGCTTGGACTTTACTTACACATTGATTTTTTTAATTTTTCTCTCCCCCCGGCACCCAATTTAGGTTATTAGCCCAAGCTTCTTAAGGAAACGACACTTACTGAATTAAATTTTTTGTCTTTCTCTTCCCCCAACTCCTTCCCATATCTTTAGGATCTCTTGGCCATTTTCTGCCACAGCTGAAAAAGTGGTAAGTCTCAAAGGAAGTTAAGTTCTTACAAGTTTTGTGGCAATCCACAGCCAGACACAGTGCAGGCGAGCCAAATCAAGTCCAACTCAGCTGGTACATATTCAGTGTAGCAGCAGCCAGTTTGCTAATCAGCACATGCTTTGGCTGCTCAGGCCGTATGCACGCACCGCCGCGTTGCTACCAGCATATGTACTTCAGCCTGGGAGCCTTGCAGGGAATGTGGAGGAAGCTGAGGTCATTGGTGGTAGGAGGGTCATCATGGATGGGACAGGGCTAAGGTTATTGCAAGGAAGAGATCAGAGGGTGAGGGGACAAATCCAGGTGCAAACAAGGGCTATTTTTCCAATACTCACAGGACAGCTTTCCAAGGGTTGTTATTTGGACTCTTGTATTTGAGACTGAGCTGTGATACTTGGGGAATTTGAAAGCAAGAAGTCAAATTACAGGATTTAGTAGTCTCTGTTAACAAGAAAACAAACATTTGAATTGTCTCATTCTTCCTGTTTATTTTGCTTTACATCTGTATTTGGAAGCCCTGGAAATGCTTAAGTACCTTTCTGATTACCCTCCTGGTCTGGCCAGAAGCTGGAAACGCCTTTAGTGAACACCCGTGGGGTTGTGAGGGTGTTACAGAGGAACATGTCTGTGATCAGTAACAAAAACCTGCCAGGATTTGGAATCGGGAGAAACAGGTTCTTGTCCAACTCTGTAGCTGACTTGCTGAGTGACATTTAACCCGTCTGATCCTCTTTCCTTCTGTGTACAGTAGAAGTTGTTATATTTACAGCATGAGTAAGTATTGCATGAGACCTTAGGAAGCTCTGTGAAACCACTTGGAGTGTCTCCTATGAAAAGTGTTATGATGATGATTACATGAAAAACTATCATTTGGAAGATATGAAATCATTACCTAAATATGTGCTTTCACTGAAACAAAAGACCTTTGAGTTTCAAAAAATGAATAGGAGTTTGAAAGATTAGCTCCATACAGAGAACTTCATCTCCCTAAAATGCTGAGGAAAATGCATTTTCCTTTTGAAGATCTAACACTACTTTACAATTGGTTGAAACCTGTTAGTCCTCTGTGAGGATTAAGCAACCTGATCCGTGTCACACAAAAAACGCATTTAAGTGTTTGGATGAGAATCGTAGAACTCCTGAGTTACACCCTATCCCGTGTATATTGGGATATATCACTTGGCTGTGATATCATTTAAATTGCTCAATCATGTAAAACCTTCCATATTTCAAAAGAAGATAGTACTCCAGGAATAATATTGGAGCTATGTCAGAGGATGGTGGAAAGAAGGAGGATTGAGATTCTCATTGCTTGGATAAAAGTCATGATTCATGCCAGTTTGGTTTAAGAAATCTGCTTTAAGTATGATATATTGATGAGGAAGGAAGGACCAGCACATCTCAAAGCTTCTAGAAAGAAGTTTCTGAGCTGTTGTTAGCCCTTTCTAAAAAAACATACGCACTTTTCCAAACATGCCACCAACATATCTATGCTTTGTGCCAATAGGAAGCGCAATGGTAAAGAACATGTGATTTTTAAAGTGAGATTCTGCAAAACCATATGAGCTAAGGGCCTACAAGAGAGCTTACACGCTCATGAAGTAGGTCTACATAAATAACAGTCTCGGGCATCTGTGTGGGCTTCAGTAAACGTACTCAGTGCTTGATGCACGCCCTCGCAGAGGCAAGACTTACTCAATATGCTGGCTGAGAACAAACGGCATCAGACGCTCCAGAAAGGAATTCCACCAGCAAACAGAAGCACAGAGGATGGTTTGTCGAGGATTTTTGAATGACTGTTTTTGTGAACAGAAACCCACTCCCTCAGATGTCAACACTTCAGATGCAAGGAAAATTCTAAGAACAAAACAATTTTAGAGAAATCAAAACACTACAATTCAAACTTGACTCTATTTTAATTATATATAGCACAAAATAAAACTATTTCAAACTGAAACATAATATCAACAGGTATTATTAAATAACCCATTATTAAGAATGTTGAAGTGATACCTTTCCATGTGAGAGTCTCTTCTTTTGTTTCTTCCAACGTAACTATATTCTATGGCCAAACCAGCAGATTTTTTTACAGATTCAGTATACAAATTAAATGCATCAGTTAACTGTACTTGTCTGATATAAATGGGCATACATTTTATACAGAAAAATCTAATCCTTTTTAAATCCTGTTTTAATTTGTGATGTCTTGTAACAGTGAGTTCCATGCACTAATTGTGGTACTTTAGAAGCATTTTCTTGCATCAGCTGTAAATGATCTACTGCACAATTTAACTTAATACCCTTTTTTCTCATACAGGAACAATCAATTTTACTTTTTCTATGTAATCCTCTCATCTGTTTATTTCCGCTAGGTTCCTTCTGATTCATCTTTGTTCTGCAAAAATTATGACATTTTCAATTTCTCTTTAAATCTCAAGTTTCTCTGTGTCTATAGATGGTACCATTTTCAGCTTTTAGATCCTTATTGATAGGCTGAGGACCAGAGCTGAGGGGGCCATATTACCTAGTTAGAGAAGCCCTGTCATCGCGTTGGTGTCACTGCTCTCTCGTTTGGGGGGATAACAGTTACACAACAACAAGCAGAGCTATCCACATGTGCACTAGACCAGCTGAAAAAACAGTTTGTTCTTGGATGGTCAAACCTAAAAGTTAACTCATCCTTCTGGAACAGCCCTAGACAGCTTTAACTTACTTTTGTCAAAACATCTCACATTCTGGGAATTCACCAAGGTGAATTCATAAAGGTTGTGGAGGCTCCACCCTTGGAGATACTCAAAACCCTACTAGACACAGTCCTGGGCTACCTGCCCCAGCTGACCCTGTCTGAGCAGAGGGTGAGAGACCTCCAGAGATCCCTTTTCAGCTCCACCATTCTGTGAATATGTGAAAGGCATCTAAATGTCAGTTGAAGCTCATGGTGGGAACACAGACAAGGAAAACAGATGAAGGTCAGAAACTACTACTTCTGATTCTTGTACAGTATATGCCATGACAGCAGCACCAAACAGGGATGCATCCCATCTCCGTGTGCCTTACAGGTGGAGCACCAGGGCCCTGAGAGGGAGTGCTACAATATAATTTTTCCTCAATACCTTCCTTCATCGCCAATTAATTCCACCAGATCTGCAGGTCTGTGAACCTGAGGGAGGAGAGAAAGCTGCTGGTCTTGGCAGGAGAAGGAAGGACACAGAGCGTCCAGGGGCAAAGGCAAAGGATAAGGGACAGCAGGAGCAGCGAGAGCACACATCTTGCATGAAGCTCATAGCTCCTGGTTGTGGCAGGAAATACGTTTCAGAAAAAGTCTCCTAGTGTAGAATTGCCAACATGTCTACAAACACACAGTTACCTATGTCCAGTATGGTTGGTTTTGTTGTCTGGGTGGTTTGGGTTTTTTTCTGAGGATGCAAGTAAATAGAAGTATAAACCTTTATCTAGAATATCTTCTTGTTCTTTCAATATTTATGTGAAGGGTTTGATCTAATAGGTATCTATGAATTTATCCTCTACGTCTTTCTGGATTCAAAGGAAGACCTGGGTTTTCTTTAGAAAGGAAAAGAACTGAAACTTACTTAAAAGGAAGTGGTAGATGTAGTTGGCTCATTGTTATCGTAAGCATTTCCCTTCTTTCTTGTGCTGGAGATAAATGAATAGCTGCTATGCATCGACACACGTGATTCTCAAGCTCTGGTTCATGATTTTTTGTAATTAAATCATTCAATGCATGATAAAGTCAAACACCAGCAAAAGGGATTTTGTTCTTGAAGGAATCTGGCAGGCAGCACTTTTGCAACACTCTCTTGGGTTATCAGCTGTTGTCACACTGATCGTTTCCACCCTACTTCTCCTTAATGACTGGGTGTGGTGGGCACCAAAACCACCATCCTCCATGCATACTACTTTTTTAAGCTAAGTCTTTTAAAGAAAGGCTCACACATCTGTGCTGCAATTGCAGGTACATCTTCCTCTCCCTTTGAACAATTTAGAAATACATTGCTGACTTTCAAACACACTTGAAAGAAGCACCTGGTGACTGCTGTAGGAGAAAGTCACAAATGACTGCCACCACTGAGGGTGCAGCAGAGGAAGGCAGTCACCATAGCAGCTTTGAGAAGTGGGTGGCTTATCAGTCAGCCACATGCGGGTCTGGACTTTTTCGTATGGTTATTTCTTCCCTTGTCAGAACTGCCACAGGGACTACAATGCCCATCCCTCAGGGAAAGGAGGGATGGGGGGCAGGAAGAGGAGATGGTTAAAAAACATGGGCTTCTCCTGCCTTCATTAGTTTTTTGAGCAGTGAAACTGTTCACACACAGTGATTTGTTTAAGTACACCCTAAAGTATTCAAGGCATTAAGGAAAATCCAAAGCATCTTGTTCGTTTCAATTGCTTCTCCACCCACATTCTTCATTGAATTAAAGGATATCCTACCCGCACTTTTGTTTCACTTATTCCCCAAAGATCGTTTCATCACACACCAAGCAAGAATCTTCAGCATATTCATAGTAACGTCTCAGTCCTGGCATTCAGAGCTATGATGTTCCTGGCACAAGGGATGTTATTAAAGGGTTGAAGAGATGAATAGACGGCAGATCTCCCCAGGGCAGCACATCAGAAAATGGACATCAAAAGAACCTGGCTCAAAATGCAGTGGGTATTACCAGCTTCTGGCAAATCCCACTCATTTCTGAACAGTAACACTGTCAGGGTGTGTTAAGGACATGTCCATCCTAGAATACCTCCGAAAAACTATGTTTTCTTATCCAGTAAAAGCACTCCCACTTCAATACTCACCCTACTAATTGAAGACAGCATAATCTTCATTAATCAAAAATATTTTGGGCCATAACCAAATACAATCTTACCCAAATCATTAGCAATACCCCAAAGCAAACATGGCACAGGCTCTGTAGCCATCAAAATTACCTTTGTTTCCTCCAACCCTTTTTCACAAACCCAAGTGCATTGCCTTAGAAACCCTGCAGATCTCTGAATATGTGAATGTCTCTTACAGGACGTGTAGGTTGTCACATACTACACATCATCTCCACAGACCCCAACAGGATGGCAGGCCACAGTCTGTGACAGGAAACTTTTTAAATTTCTATTTCCTCTTTCCCCAAGAGCTGGTTCAAATTTATTTTCTTAAAGCTATTTTCAACCACAAGCAACAATTCTTGAGTAGGCATTGAGGAAAAAGCAGCACATATACTGACATGATGTCACCACCTGAATTATTAGGCTGGGATATAAAAATAGTTTGAAAAGCAGAATGGCCAAAATTACCATATCATTTAATTACACCTACTTTCATGACAGGCTGTCAGTTAATTAAGAATGTCAAAATGCTGAATTGCCTCCAGTTTCTACATACTTTGCAAATGCCATAGAAGTCATCTTTTTAAATAGCAACAGCTTAACTGAAAATGTAAAGCCCATAGTGAAACGCTTTGAAAAATGAGGCAGTCAGCTGAACTGACATGAAATTCCCCACACCATAAACTCACTAGGGAAGACAGTTATAACCCATTTAATTTGCTCTCTGAAGATCATAGTCACACAAGGATTTTTGTGCATGTGTGTTCAAAACTATTTTGCTGAAACTGATATAATTTTGAAAGTGTCATAAAAAAGGAGCCTCAAGCAACTGTGGCCTATGCAGCTAACGCACCCAGCGTAGCACCTTCCCTCCAGGCTGCTACAGTACAGACAAACGTAAAGCACGTAAAGCTTAGAGAAAGGGGTTTATTTTTCCTTCAGAAATAAGTCACCTTCTCTCAAGTAACACATACGACACTACAGAAAACTCTGTAGAGGGAATGATGTCTGAATAAGATTGGAAAATGAGTGCTTCACACTGAAAAACAAACTGATGAGCAAACATCTCCCCCTGTAGTTTGCAAAAAGCTGAGCACCTTACTAAGAATGAAGAAAATCCTGCCTCTTGGTAGGGGAACCAAGCTAAAACTGAACCAGAACTTGGTGTGGTACAGCAACATGGAAATGCATCCCTGAGGGAGAGTGCTTGGACAAAAAAGGAGAAGGCAAGGAAGCAATCTTGAGAATTCAGCAGAATTGTTGCAGGCTCATGACTTCGTGACTGGCAGTGTCCAGGTCATTAACAAATTAGGGGTTGGAGAAGATAAAAGACTGAATTTCAAGATAATTTAGGTGTAGGACTAAGGGAAGTTCATTAGGCCTTAGCCAAGGACTTCAAATACTACAAAGAAACGAATGAGCTTCCTAAGCCGAGTTCAAAGTACTTTTTATTACTGAAGTCTTTGATCAAGAAAATATTTGAGCTGCAAAAATGAAAGCTGACCAGTAAACAAGAATGGTTCACTTTGCCACGATGAGAAATACCTCAAAGCAATTTTCACTAAATGGTGATTGTTTGACAATTTTATGTCTGTTTCTAAGCAAGTGTGTGTTAGATGGATCCTGTTATCTGTGTCCTCTCATGCGAGGAGACTGTTGCTGTTTCTGTAAGGAAGAAGCCCTGAGGCCTGTAAATGGACTTTACTGCCATTTGCAGTTACTGAAAAAGTTGTCATTAGACTTCACCTTAACTGATAAGCTGTACAGGGAAAAGGGCCGCCTTTATTCTGTTTTTACAGAAAACGGTGTAAGAAGGAGTTAGTATCCAGCAGGGCCCATTACACAATGTGATGATGCAACATTCATGGCACAGGGTGTTCTCCCCTGAGCACTACCTTCTGTGTTTAACAGACAACCCTTCAGATCCAAGCATTAGCCCACAAGGGCTGGAACGGCACTGGTTACACCCGTTTCCACTTATGGTTGAAAATACCTCATCGGTAGCAGCTGCACTGGCTCAGCAAATGCTTTGGATATCAGCCTGTGCTAACCTCCTTATTCATGAAAACATACCTGAAATTCCCCTTTGCCGGGCGTGGTATTGAACATGGACTGGATGAGTCTGGAATCCCACTGGCACTGACATACAGCCACTAAATCACAGAAAAAAAATGAGTGAAAGAAGCAGTAACATCACTGGTGATATGTAAAGCCCTCCTTGCTCAACACAAGTCATTATTCCAGGCAAGTTGTGCCCTCTTCCCCACCAGTTCATTTCTCTCTCATTAGTACATATGAGAGGAGAAAAACACAGTAAGCCAGACACACGCTCATCTTGATCACATCATTTATTAAGTCAGCAGTGACAGCAAATGGAATCATTCAGTCTTAGCATCACAGACAAACCCCACGGAAGCGTACACATGGAGAGAGAACAGGGTCATGAGTACGCACGCTCCACTTGTTCTGCGAACTCGATGGCTCTGTTTGAACCTTCCTGTTCTCCCAGCAGCGTTTTGACTTCACAGCAGTGTGGCAACTCCCTGCACAAGCAAAAGTACATTGCTTCGCTGGGTGTAATTAACCCTATAAAAAAAAACCCCAGGTTTATTTATGCCTTGCTCAATCACATGACTGAGACTGTGTGGAGTGCTGTGAGTCAGAGCACTTGGGAAGCCCTGACCAGCTATTTCCTCAACAGCTCAATGAGAGGTGTCTGCACGTTGGTCAGGTTTGTAGTTCAGCAGTCAGTCAGCTGAATGTTTTGCATTTGCTAAAAAAGGCTGGTACCCCATTTCAGACTGCCAGAATCCTTGCAAAACAATTTCAACTATGATACAGGATTAAGCACAACAATAGGCAACAGGACACAGTAAATAACAGTACATACAGCAGGAAGCTGCTTTCTTGAGGAGGGAGGAAAAAAAAAAGCTCTTTAGCACCTTTGACATCTGTCCTTTATCTTGCTTTTACCAAACCAGGGAGACATTCTGAGTATAAAACCTGCAAATATTTTTGCTTTAACACGATTACTTAACTATGGTAGCAACAACTGTTAAAGCTTGTTTTTATTGTGTAAGTAGACAATGCATGTAATACCTCCCACAGCAACTTTCATGAGACTGCTTGTGAGGATAATACTAATTGAGGACAAGTATTTAATCGCCTCTGTCATCTTGGCTTATCTACGAGTTAACACAGCAGGGCAAAAAATGAACCAAGGCACACCTCATACAAATTTTAACACAGATTAATGCCTCAGCTGAGAAACTAATAAAAATAATTTCTCACCAGGTTTACTCAATGCCAGTGAAGTCTTGTTCTGAATAGTTATTGGTTCATTTGTCCTTTCCTGACAAATACTGGCCATCCCAAACCATAATGAACCTGAGGGCCCAAGCATTTTCCAAGTATTAATAGACTGCAATGTCAGGCAGCCCAAATTCATCAGTTCTGATTCTCAGCCAATACAACAGCTACAGAGAAGGGAAGAGGACAAAACTAGAGTCACAATGGGAAATCCGCTTGGTGCGCATTCCTGATGATCCTACTGTGAGCCACTGAGGAAATGTGGGTTTAAGACACCTAAACCTTTTAGTACAGCTTACTGCAAACTCATGGAGTGCTTGTGCAGATTAAAACCATAGAAAGTGCATGCATTTCTCATGGAAACGTTTCCATCAGTCAAGGGGCTAATGATGTATGTCTGCCTGTTCCACCAAGTCCTCTATAATTTAACAAAATCATCAGGACACAAGTACCACTAGAAACAACAGCTAGATTATCCCTTCAAATTTTACTATAGCCTTTAAAAGAAAAAGCGTGGATGGAATATTTTTATGGAAAACCCATTTCAAGGTTCTCAGAAGAACTGAGCGGGATAAATCACTGTGTAATGGGATAAGCTATTACAATTTAAGGCCTGGAAGTGGCCAATGTGATTTCTCAGTGCACGCTGCCAACAAAAGCAACTCTGCAACTCCAAGGGCAGGAGAAGAGATAGAGGTAGGAATATCCTTGTCTTCAAAAGTTAATAATTTTCAACAACACAGGAATCCCACCGCTGAGAGAAAGGTGATGTAGAAAAGACTATAGAAATTTAACACATTCCCAATTTTTCAGAAAACCGGCATCGCTTTTGTGTCAAAATAGAAATGTCAGCAAAATACCCAAAATCCAGCAGCAGATTATGAGAAAACCTGGTGTCCTTCAGTCAAGCTGAGGCAGCAGGCTGTGCGAAACAATTTGGGAGAAGAAATCTTTATTCACTATAAAAATAATTTTCGGCCCCATTTGCTTTCTTTTCAGAAACATGCAAAAAGGCAAGCCATCACTACCTACAACTGCCCATCACACAGGGTAGACCAGATTCTCCAGAAATAGACCAAGTGTTTCAAAATGAACAGAGCAGAAAATCCAGTTGTATCACTACCTCCTGGAGACTGTAAAAATGCTGTGAGCAAGTTACAGCTATTTGCAATTAAACACCACGTGTCAGAAACCATTTGAAACCAGATCTTGTCACAAAAATGTCAGTTCCTTATTAAAGATGACAGTAGATAACCTAAAAAGCTATTTTCAGTGGAAAAAAAACCCCAAACCCTGTAGCACGAATCAAAACTTCAACATCTTGCCCAAAAAGAAAAATCATCGTACATCTGAAGAGAGAGACGGAAAATGGGCTCACGGGGGGACTGTGCAGCTGCAGGGCAGGGGGCGGCTGGGTCAGAGGGTGGCTGCGGTAACAGCACACTGGGGTCACACGCTGCGGCTTATCAGCTCCCGGCGCAGGCGATGCCGATGCCTCACAAGGCACAGCGAGACGTACAGAACCCCTGTTTCACAATTAGGAGTTTAAAGACAAACTGCAAGTTACAGTATCTGACCAGATCCGTTGCCCAAGGCATCAGTATGGCAACTCCTTCCCGTCCCAAACTCAGCGTGACCCTTGCAGCAGCACCGCAAGCTCCCCCCGTCTCGCCAGGATAAGCTCCGACACAAAGCAAGCAGCAGGGTTCAAAGGGCAGTTCGGACTGCGAGGCTGGTTGGCGTGACGCTCATCTCTACCAGGCCTGCCCAGAAGCACTATGTGTGCAAACGCTTCCCTTCTACAGGGAGGTTACCATTTTTCACAGCGATGTAAAGCTAGCTAGTGGGTGGCAAGGCACAGACAACGAGATGGGCCTGAAGGTCCAGCTTCCCCTGCAGGCACCCACTTTTGCAGAACAAACCGTGGGACCTGCAGGTTCAAGCGCTGCCACCGTGGCTCCAGATGCAGTTTCACAAGCTGGCTAAGCCAACCGGAGCAAGACGTCCGGAGGAGGAACGGTCGAGCCTTTGGCATGTGCACAACTGCGTGGTCAGCCTGACAGTAAGGTGAGCTGAACACCATCTGAAAACTAACTTCTCAAGACATTTCCAGCCAGATGAGCAAGCTGATCCAACTGGCCTCAGACATCGGCTACTACTGCAGGTGCTTGGCAAAGCTAAGGAAGACTTGTCTCTCCTGGCGGCAGGGAAGCCAGAGATTTCAGGGATCTTCACTCATGGTGTGCACAGGTCTGGTATCCCACTGACAACCAGCTGAGATGTTCATTCTTGATTTACCTATGTCTGGCAATAATTTGCATTGCTTGGAAAGATACAGCTTCATATGGGGCCTCAAAAATCAGATTTGTCGTTCTCAAAATGTAGTTTGCACCACATCTCCCAATGTCTGTAGAAAGCTGGTCACACGGCACTGGCTCTTGTCAGCTAAGTTGCGTTAGACATAATCTAAAAATACATTAAATACTTTCTAATATTACTTTTTGACATAAGCAGTTACTATAGCTGTTGCAAGAAAGGGCAAAAGGTGGCATATCCCAGCTGAATAAAAGGAGTTCGGTGCACTGAAAGATCGAAAGGCCTGGGAATACAGTTTTTTGTTTCAATGTTTGCCTTAGCATTGATAATTTATCAAAATACCAAAAATAACTTCAAGAACTCAAATGAGAATCTCCTTTTACTCCAAGGAAGCTTTTTCTTGACAACCATACCAGGCTGCCAAAGCAAAAATAGCGTCTGAGCAAGCTGTGGGTCTGCGGTTAGCAAGAGGGACAGCTCACCAAATAGCATGCGTTCTTCATGTGGAAGTAAAGTAGCTTTTTATACCATTTGCACAGACGTAGCCCTTTTCTCTCAGTAAGCATCCAGGTTTTGTGTTCATTCATTTACATAACATACGTATAGGGGACAGAGCCATACTCCTGAAATAAAAGTCCAGTTCCCAATAATCCTGCTCTAGCTATCAACCCAAGCACCCACCCAAAATGCCAAGACAACCTATTTTAGAATTAGTCTCTTCACTTGCTCTGCTGGGCTACCTGAATGCTTCACTGACACTGCAGCCCCACATGTCTGAAGAAACCCATGAAGTTTTTCAGTCTGCAAACTGGTCTTTGAATGGAGAGGGGAATTAACAACAACAACAACAAAATCACGTGATGGGAAAGCAAACAGTTGAACGTGAATAACCATTCCCTCTACTTCTGCTGTCGCTTCCGTAAAGTTGCTATTGCTGTGATGCTCTGCATTATTTCATCTGCTCAAGCACAAAACATGGATCATTTAATTAGCATAATCTTGATTCCAGGACAATCTGTCTGTTCCTTTTGTTGATCAAGCCAGCATTGCCTTCAGTGATGTGGTGGGTTGCCCCTTGCTGGAAGGCAGGTGCCCAGCAAGCTACGCTATCACTCCCGTCCTCAGCTGGACAGGGCAGACCAAATAGGATACAAAGCTCATGGCTCAAGATAAGGACAAGGAGAGATCATTCAGCAATTATCACTGGCAAAACAGATTAGACTTGGAGAAAAACAAAATTAAACTATCAGTCAACATCAGAGTAAAAAGGGAACTAAAATCTTAAAACACCATCCCTCCAGGCTCAAATTCACTCCCCCTTTTCTCTTTCTCCTCCCCTGAGAGGTGCAGGGGAAGAGGGAATGGGGGTTGTGGTCAGTCCATCACACGGTCGTCTCTGCTGCCCCTTCCTCCTCAGGGGAGGATCCTCACACTCTGCCCCTGCTCCAGTGTGGGGTCCCTCCCATGGGAGACAGTCCTCCACCAACTTCTCCAACATGAGTCCTTCCCACAGGCTGCAGTTCTTCACCAACTGCTCCATCGTGGGTCCCCTCCGCAGGGTGCCATCCTTCAGGAGCAGCCTGCTTCAGCCTGGGTCCCCAGTCCTACAGCAAACCTGCTCCAGCCTGGGCTCCTCTCTCCATGGGCCACAAGTCCTGCCTGGAGCCTGCTCCAGTCTGGGCTGCCCACGGGGTCACAGCCTCCTTCAGGCATCCCCCTGCCCTGGTGTGGGGTCCTCCCCAGGCTGCTGGTGGGTCTCTGTTCCCCTGTGACCCTCCACGGCTGCAGAGCCCAGCAGGCCTCTGCACAGCCTGCAGAGCACACTATAGGCTGCCAGGGAATCTCTGCTCCAGCACCCAGAGCACCTCCTCCCCCTTCTCCTTGACCTGGATCCATGCAGAGTTGTCCTCACATCTTCCTCATTCTGTCTGCAAAATCTACTCTCTCATGGGGTTTTTTTCCCCCTTCTTCAACATGTTATTCCATAGGTGTCATGACTGTGATTGGCTCAGCCTTGGCCAGCGGTGGGTCTGTCTTGGAGCCGGCTGGCATTGGCTCTGTTGGACGTATGGGAAGCTTCCAGCAGCTTCTCACAGGAACTACCCCTGTAGCCCACTTGACCACTGAAACCTTGCCCTGCAAACCCAGTACAGGAGACAAACCTGAGTGCGGGTGGAAGAACTCATGCACTTACCTCCACCTACGGGGCAGTTTGCGCAGCCCCTCCATACATCCCTACTGCCTGCAACAGAGCATTCCAGGGAAACTTAAGAGAATCCTTCCAGGGACATTCCTCAGTAGAGCCAGGAATTCATCTCTTACATGCAGCGCAGACACACCGTGCTGTTTTAACTTCCTCAGTTCCTTCCTGCTAACAGCAATACACTGGTCAATCAATAATACATTGCTCAGGAATTAAAACATCTGCAAGATCCTCAGTGCTCATGTTGTACACATCAAATCCAACACGTTACTTGTGAAGATCCTGGCAGGAGTTCATAGCAACTCCTAGATTCCGTGGAAAGTTGACAAAGACTAGTGAATTACCAACACATTTCAGTAACACTTCAGTAGCAGTTCTAAATCCACCCTTATCATTCCTGTGCCCTCTTCAAATATTCCAACAAAAGTCAGAAAGAAAAACCTTCACCTGGACCCTGTTTTCTTTCAAGGTCTGTAAGGTATGTTGTGTTCTTTTTGCATTAACTCCTTCCACCCCACCAACACTCTTAGCTGCGTTTATTTTGTTACCAAGCGCTGCATGAGAAATCCCTTCCCAGCACTCAGCACCACGGGTCCAGCATCACCACTGTAGTGTGGTCTCTGCCATCCATCATACGTGAGTGAAGTTTTTTTCCACAGAGCAAATGCTCAGCAACTGCATTTTTTCTTTACAGACTTGCTCTCCTGCCCGAGAGAAGCCAGACAGCCCCAGGTCTCTCACCCATAAACTAGGGAACTACGCAAACCTACTAGCAGCCATGGCAGGAAAACAAGCATTTGCAGTCTCACACATCTGCCAAGTTCTCGATTCTTTCAGTCTGCACTGATGCAGCCGGGGTTCTCTCTCAGGCAATCCAGGAAACATTCACTCTACAGGCTACTCTATCTCCCCAGTTCCCAATCACTGCCAAGATCTTTAACATGTCAATACCTTTACTACTTGTTTAAGTAGCAAGCAAGCTCAAGGGCTTCAGAAGTAGAGTGGAGACCATGCTTCAAGCCAAGCAAAGGACATAGTAATGTTCACCTTCACATGGGGATTTTTACCGTAATGCTCCCCAAAACTACTCTTGGTAACTCTGCATGTCCATCAGCATGTAAAAACATTGCTTGAGTCATACCATCAATAAATATGAAGAAGAAAAATAGCTTTCCCCACAACAGCCTTGATGGGTTACTTTTAATTAAAATCAGTTTAATGGTTGATAAGCTCTCGTATTTCCAGCAGCAAATCATAAGTGGTTGACTGTTTTCAGATACAGTGAAAAAACTGAAGATAATATAACTACATAAGCTAGCATATTTCGTTAGTTTACTGGTTGTCAAACACAGGAAAAAGTGAGGGTTTAACACGTAACTTGTCATGACCAAGAGCAAAAATTAAATGAGTATTTAGTAGGAATCAGAAAGTTCAACTGTATAAACATGTCATCATTGTTTCCAATGCTTGCTCTTAATCTGTCTCAGAGTTAGACATACTTCCTACATCAGAAACCAATGAGCACGAGTTTTCAGTGGCTGATCAGTATTTAGGGGGAGGGCATGTCCCATACATAAACTCAGTACAGTCACTACTTAGAAGTGTTCTTCACTCAGGCCCCTTAAGCAAACAGAACACTGCTAATACATGTTTACTAGTATCCTTCACCTCTCTGAGCTCGCAGAGGCAGCAAGAGGCAATTGTGTGCCTGTGCGCATGTTAACGAAGAAATCTCTTCCTTATAAACCGGGCAGGGGGCTGACTTAGGATTCGCCATTCACACAGTAACCAAAGTTTCATTCAACACTGCAGGGAAAACAGAAGAGCGTTTATACGGGAGTGAAATCCTAAAGCTCTAACAGGATCCTCCCTAGGCCTGCATGCACCTTCCTCAGCCAGTGCTGCAGGGATGTGGTGCTGTCCGAAACAGCCCCTGCATCCACCTGCCGTTCCTCAGCTAGTGCTGGTGGGAGGAGACAACACACAAGAGGGAGTGCTTCCTCTTTTACTGCGATTTTATTTTGTAGTAAGATCCACGTAGTATATAAAATATAAACAGGAGAACTGAACAAAGCCGATAAAATAAACGGAGGAGTTCAGGGAACGAACCACTACCGCTCTGCTTTCGTGGTTTCCTATCACCAGAACTCATGTACTGTTTACACTGTTGTAGCGTATGAACCTACATAAAAAGCTGATATGTTCCAATTAAGCCATAGTTAAGTGACAGATGTAGAAGAAAAACGGCTTTCTTCAGCCACAGCTGCCCTTGACACAGGTTATGATGGTGTCTAACTATACCATAATGCACATGACATCAAGAACCTCCAAAGAGCCTCCGAGAAAACAGGTTCACATTAAGCATTTGAAAGAAAGGTCATAAATACTGCACTGTACCAACAGTACCTCCCAGTGATCTCCTTATGCCTGAGGAGCATTTGTGGATTCTAAGAAGCTACTACATAGATGACACCGAACCTAGAGGTAGGTTATAGGCAAAAGGTAAGTTACAGGCAAAACAAAAAAAAAACAACCAAACATCCCCTTAGAACTAGTTATTGCACAAACTGCCCAGCAGGAAGCAAGGCAAAATGTCAACAACTCTTTCCTCCTCTTTTCCACCTTAAACACTGCTCACACGGTGCATTTAATCCCTAGTGCTGCAAGAATGACAGCGGAGCATCACCTGCTAGTAAATGTCGTCATGCCAAGAGAGCAGCTTGAAGTTTTTCAAGCAAAAATCTGTTACTGTGCAAAACTGGTGCACCAGACTGTTACCAACTCGACCTCCAAGTTCAGGAAGCGACCTGATGATAGAGAGCTATGGTGTTTGTTTTCCTTTTGACACGGGAAATACTCTATGTAATCAACAGGAGAAGATACTGCTAAGCCTACACGGAAGGAGTCAAACATCAGCTTGTCTCAAAAGCTTAGAGAGACAAGAAAAAAAAGAGAAAAGTTAAAAGAAAAAAAAAAAGCACACTTCTGAGACCAAGTTTTCTTCTTTAAAAAGTTACAGTACCAAAGAAGCCAGCAGATCAGCTAGTCTTCAGTATCCTCTGGGATCAATGTAAGGTTGGTAACAAACATCCCGGGTACATTTCAACAGGGCTAAGGAACACATCTGCGAGTACAACAGTTAACAGCAAATTAAACCCAAGTTTTAATGGTGTAACGCCTCCAGGTCACAAAACGTGGACAAAGTTTTAATCTCAACTACCTTCAGTGGTGCCACTATTCGGTGATAATCAAAAGTAACAACGCTGAAGATGCCTTTTATTTCTACTTCCAAATGAAAAAGGGAGAAGGTTAAATAAGCGACCTCCAATTTGTTCTCCACTATATGTACACCCACACACATACACACACGCACATGCACGCACCCCTCAAACTGCACTGACGTTTCTTTTTGACCAAAAAGAGTAGATCCTGGGAGTAAGTGCAAAATGCAAAATCAACTGACAGAAAATGCTGAACAAACAGCATCATAAAAATACAAAATATTTATATTACTGAACTATTAACAGATGATGTTCTCTGTTTCTTTAAAACTTTGGAACCACATAGCTGATTTCTTAAATCTAGTCCATGCCAGCTTCCAGAACTATTAATGGTTTAGTTAGCTTCATTCTTTGATGCTTCATCAAAGTTTTCTACGAGATCTGAAAGAGACGAAGACATTTAATACAGTAACACCCGGTACCAGCACCTTCGTAAGTTTAATGAAACCACAGGTATTATAGGAAAGGTTAAGTAGTTCTTAACTAGACTCGTGTACACCGTTTACTATGGGCAGATTTCAAAAGGCTTTAGAAAAAGAGGTTGGTTTGAACATACAAAGAACTAGAAATGCAGGAGCACTCAGAAGAGTGGAAGTTCTAACACCAAGTGATTAAGATCTGATTTTCAGAGGTGCTCTACCAGCTGCAGTAGAGCCGTCAGCATCCTTTAAAGAATGCCTGAAATTAGGCAGCCATTAACTGTCACACTCCAGGGAACAAAAAATTTTGTAGAGAACTAAAATTTTATGCAAGGTCAGTGAAATAAATCAGTGCCAGAGTATGAAGAATTGAACCTCTCCGTCCATCAGTCTGTTGTTTTAGCTGAAACTGGTGGATACTGGTAGGAAACTGGTGAAACTGGTAGGTAGTGATGGTCAGGTGAAGAACTTAAATATTTATTTATTGAGAAACCTTCAGACACTGGCACAAACTTTGTTTCTTCTACTACAGAAATAAAAAACCCCACCTTAGACCCTGATTTCAAGACAACCTTATAACTAGGTCAATCATGACATTTTGCAGCCCTAAACCCCTATTTTGACATTTAGGTCACCTGTTCAACCTCCAGCAAAGTATTTTAATCCATTTTCACTGAAGAATTAACCAATTTGCACACAGTAAGCCTTTTTTCCAAAGCTGGAATCCAAAGCCATCAATGTTTTAACGCTGCTAGCATACAAAGGCTCCGTTAGCGAGACATATACTCGCATCAAGAGCTAAATATTTAAATGCCTAAATTGAAATATTTGCACACTGAATGGATACAAAAGCGCGTGCCTACCTGGGACATCATCATCTTCTTCATCAATATCTTCAGATTTTGGTGCTTTACTATCCAACACTATAAAAAGACATTTGGTGCTGAGTTCTCATGATACAGAATTAGGGACAAACACATAATAAAACAGAAGCCGTAACATACAGACGAAAAAAAGCAAGTATTTCCCCAACAGTGACAAACACAAGTGACGGGGTATCAACAGCAATCAGCATGACCAGAAAGCCTACTTGTGACCATTCTTATACCAAGGTATTAGCACACCCATTTTCAAACACTATGGGGTATTAAGGCAGAGCTATCCAAAGATCAAACGATACAGGACAAACCCAGCGTGACTCAATCTCGTAACTGAAGTCAATATGCTCCAATGCAACAACAACGTGGTACCAAGCCGGGACCAACACAGCTTCATTCAATTGCCAAGGGGCCACAGCTGTCAGAAAAAGTAGTTTCATACCAAGGGTCCTGATTCAAACCTAGTGTTCTGTGAGTCACAGAACTTGAAACGTGCTGCAAGTAATCTAGAGAAATGTGAGACCTTAAAAGTATTTCTTCTTGTTGGTCTGACTTCCTGTACTATCTAAAAAACCATTTTAAGTATCTATTGGTACAGAGGTTGTATGAAAGATATGCTTATGACGATCCATCTCTAAATTTTAAAAGATGTTTTAATGAAGAAGGAAAAACTAACCATTTCCGATTTACCTCTGAATGTGACATACAGAAGAAATCAAAATTGATTTAGAAGGAATAACTATTGGTTGATAATGTTAGAACAGGTAGTCTATTTTCCAGTTCCAAATACAGACACTTGCCACATGGCCAACTGCAGTCTTTAATGGCCGTAACAGTCTAAACTGGAACTTTTTTCTAAATCTAATCTCTGATTTTGAATTAATTTTTTAGAAGTCTTGGTTTAATTCCAAAGAGAATGAGAATAGAAGATAAAGAACATATTTCTTTCTCTATATCCACAATAGAAATGTTTTGTATGAACAAGGAAAACAGAATCAGCTCCCTGACAAAAAGAACCTGTTGAGTTTTTCCAAGTGAAAACGTGAATTTGCTTTCCTAAGTATTTTGACACACACAGCTGTACACCGAGAACCAAAGCATGCCTGACTACACGAAAAGAAATTGATTTTTTTTAAAATGAGGGCCTGCCTCGAGAGAACCTTGAATCAACAAGAACAAAAATCAATGTTCCCCCCTCTACATTTCCACAGCAGTGGCAAATAAATAAAAGCACATATGCTGCTGACCACAGTCACACATGCCACTGTTAAATTTGAGCATAAACTTTTCACATATCATATGTTCTTTAAAACGGCTCCAAAGGGACCTACCTTGTCTTGGGAACTGTTCGGCTAACTTCCTGAGACTTGTTAAGCTGTCAGCACCAAGCTGGCTTAAGATGCCTGGAAGCATTTCTGTGATCGGTTTAGCCTCTGCATGACCAGTAATTGCAAAAGTGTTAGCAGAGAGGGAAGCTTGAACCTTGGGGTTGTTGAAGTGAATAACTGTTCCATCATCTTTTATCATGTTCACCTGTTCAAACAGATTAATGACATTTACCAAAATGTTGCAGCACTTTGTTGAACAAGCATGATAAATTATTAATTCAAGTCTAGAATATTAAAATACAACCAAAAAAAAGGATTGCAAAGTTCGCACTCTTCCTAGAGAGTAATATAACCAGGATAAAAACATCTGGAATTACCACCACCTAAACTGGAAGTAAAATGAGTTAATGACAAAATATGGGTTCTTATGTACTATATGAAGAGGTAGGATTTAAGAGCTATGTTCCTTCATAAAACACTTATCCACATACTATGCAATAAATACGCAAGGATTGTATGTGTTATTATGTGTATATGTGTTATATATGTTAAGTGTGTTACTACACAGTTTGTGTATATTTTTAACAAAAGGCAAAAACCATACATAGGTTATTAGACTGCAAAGTGTAATTGAGTTAGTATCAGGAATATCTAGGGGGAAAAGCAACCCTAAACCTTCAGCCCTGTGCTAACTCTTCACAGACTAAAAGCTCCAACAGAACGCCGTGCCACACCAGTTTAAGACACTGCCATGAGCTGCTATCTGTGTCACCTGTCAGGAGAACGTCACTGTTTCTGCAGCAGAGTTGGCAAAGGCACGAGATGCACGCTCTGGCCTACTTGCTAAAGCTGCCCACGGCAAGGATGCTCCCTGTACATACGCACACGGAACTGGAGGTGCGTGTACCGACGGCACTAGGGCAGGCTTCTGCGCCTCCCAGCAATTCCATGACAGCTCTCTTAAGACCGAGCTGCAATGCTGCTCTCCTCCTCTTCCCTGCTCTTCTGAATCACCAAGGATGAAGCTTTACAGCCACTGCAGCAACCTGCTTAGCTCTTACTGTAAAAGTTTATACCAATATATTTGTATAGGTCTATTTTAGGGGGTTTTTAAATTAAAAGGAGATAGAATGGACAGTTACACACTTTTCTTCTGGGCATGGATAAACTACAGTTACATGGAAAATAATTTTGTCTGAAAAAAAGGAAGAGTTCTACCCATCCAACCAAACCATAGTAATACTCCTATGCATTGTTTTTAGACATTACAGGGAGACAGAGATTTGGGAACTGAAGGAGAGATCTAAAATATACAAACAGGCAAGCTACCCATCTTCACACAGCAGCAGAGTTTAAATTATGCTGTGAACAGGAAAATCAGGTGTGTTGCTTTCCTGCAGAACTAAAGGATGTCCTGTCCCCTGCACACACAGAAATGGCAAAGGCTTCAAGCACGGTCATCCTCTTACTTAAAAGCCTCTTGTAAAAAGATCCATACACACATACAAGCTACTAATGCTTGGCTGGACATCACCAGCCTCTCCAAACCCTTCGACCTACACAGAGTTTACCAAGGTCAACTTGTGTCCACCTGAACACAACATGCTGGAACCATGCACCTAGCTACCAAGGCAGATGCACGTTGCACAATCTTCCTTCACATCAGGACGTTTAAAATCTTGTTCTTATGCTCTGCGAGGAGCAAAAAAACCCTAAAACAAACCACCACACCACAACAGTGTCCTGAAGCTTAAGGAAATGGCACAATCGAATTGTTTCTGCAGCAGAGGTATGAAAACTTAGAAGGAAACCAGGCTTCTACGCTGAATGTGATTTGCCTTTGGAAGGGAGGTATGCACCGAGTGACCTCTGGAGGCACCCTGCAACGCTGCTTCAATTCATTAATCACAGATTAAATGTTATGCTGCTGTAATCAAGTACTACAGTAATACTAAGCTCATGATGAAGGACCACCTCCTCTTCCTCTCACATCTAAGCATCACTTTCTACAGTGTTACGGAAGATGTCAGTGTTTCAGTTCATCTCTTACACATGTAAAATAGACATATTTGAGGAATATCTAAAACCTTCATATTCCTACTTATGTTCACAGAAGCTGCTCCTACAGAGTCTTTGTGTTGTAAAAAAATGTCACCTCCTGTCACTACCACAATCTATTGTGGTAATTTTCCTGCAGTAAAAGGACATAATTTTGATCAGACCGACTCTCAAGATCTTACTGCAGGGATTTTTAAGGGTTTCTTTATATTCTGCACCCGCACCACACAACCCTTTTTTCAGCTGTGTGTGCACAGCACAGTTCACTCACTGCTTTTCACAGCAGGTGAAAAGTTCCATCAAGTCCCATCACAAGAATGAAGAGAAATTTGGGATTGCTATGAATCCAAGACACACATCACCAACACCTTACTGCTTTCTACAGTCACTGTCCGGCCAGAAGAGCCTTCTCCCTTCTGCCTCTAGGTATTGTGTGCATTGATGTACAGGAGACTACAGCCAAATAACCTGATCAGTTACCAGCCCTGTAAGTTTTTTGGGGGAAGAGAAACCTGTTGTTAAAAAAAAAAACACCAGTGAATTTAGTTTCATACAGGAAACGCTCATTTTACCACCATACCTCTTCAATGCCAGCAATGTTATTTACTGCCAGTTTTTTGAGGGAACTCTGAAGTTTTTTGTCATCAGCTGTTGCCGTTCTGTGCACCACCTTCTTCTTTCTGCGAGCTGTTCCCTGGAAAAGATCCAAGACACAGCAGTCAGCTCTGCTCAAAGTCTCACAACACTTGAATTCCCAAAAGTCGTTAGGCAACCAGTCTGTAAACGATGAGAAAGCTCTGTAATCAAAATGCTTTTCTGCCTCTCTTCACCTACAGCTTTAACTGCCATTCTCGGTGCTAAGGTCTTAATTAAGTGTAAAAGATCAAAAAGACCCCAAGTAGCAGCAGTATTTTTCCACCAGCTAGATTATAAAAATACTATCAAGGAATATATAGTTTCCCCAGAAACTTTATTTTTTTCCAAGATGAAGCACAAATACAGTGATGTAAAAAGCTCATGCTTTCACAACCCAGTAATTAACATTTTGAGATTGTTCCACTGACAGCAATTTTGGAATTACTACTCTGCAAATTTTTTTACAACCCCACCTATGGTTAGAAGACAAATGCCTGCGCTGAACAAACCATATGCCTTTTTTTTGGGGTCATATTAGCTACCTGCTGGCTCAGAGAAAAGCAACAGCTCAGCGCAGAGTCAGGTAAGCCCTGGAGCTGGGACAAAAGCAGGCACTCCTCAACAGGGAGAAGAGAAAGGCAGAACTGGAATAACCAACAGGTACACTGAGCCTGGGCTTCCACAGGTCACAACAAGTCACTGAATTACATAGAAAGCTGACACACTGGGAACTACTCATCCAGCAGTTATGAGCTGAAAGAAAATTGCATTTCAGGGGGCAGTACTAAATCCAGGTCACACACAGACTGCGCTTTTCACGCCGCAGAACTGGGTGTTTCTTCCCCTCCCATGAACTCAAGTCTACGTTTTGAAAAACAGACTTCAGCGAGGTGTCTCCTGCAGCCTGTAAATTACAGAAAACAGTACATCTCCGAGGGTTTCCTTACCTTTCCTCCTATTCGGACCTGCGCTTGAAGCTTGGCAAGCTTTTCCTGGTTCATAGTGCTGTGTCTAAAGAACAAGAGATACACGTTACCCATCAAAATCTGAAGAAAAGGTGTTCACTGCCCATTTTAAAACAGCAGGGCGTCTTTTAACTTGGAGAATTTGCCAAAACAGTGCATCAAAGACATGTAAAAAACTTTAAAGCCACACCACCTAAAATAATAGAGTGTGATGGAGCATCAGCCTGCTTAGCTGAAGCGTCTGTACAGCGATGAGGCAGACAAACAGGCCGTTTGATCGTGCATCACAGGTACTAACCATAACCTTCCAAGCTGCCAGTTTACTGCTGGAACCCTTTGGATTACTGACTCAGAGCAGACCCAAATCAGCACGTACAGCACGGGTGCTTCTAGGAAAATACTACGCTCTTTTAAACACTATTTCCAAATAACGAATCTGACACTTTTTAACTAATGAAGTTCATGCCTTGGCAGATCTCCTACGTGAGCCTCTGGCAGCTATTCATCCAAATCAATGACTGGGAAGTTAATCAAGTAGGACGGTTAAAGGTTGGAAAACCTGAAAATCTGTAACAGGAGGGAAATCCACCTCCACCCTTCCAACAGAAGGAAGGCATTTCGCTGCTCTGCCCCAGGAAGCCATCAGCGATCCCCCGCATGAAGGAGAAACTCCTTCTCCATTTGCACTGCGCTGGGGATGCGACGGGGAGGAGGGGATCGCTCCCGCAGGCGAGCGGGGCCCCGCAAGGCCGCAGCACGGCCGGGAGGAGCACCGCACCGACAGGGACCCCGCCAGGGAGGCGGGCGAAGGGGCTCCGGCCGGATCCCTCGCTACGCCCAGAGCACGAGGGGAGGGAAGGGATAAAGGCCCCGTCCCTCGGGAGCCAGGGCAACCCCGTCCGGAGCCCC